>NC_092863.1:100182843-100224161 GCF_032062135.1 Pyxicephalus adspersus | reverse complement strand
TAAATGGGGACTACCTGTAATGTAACTTCTGGGTGAATCCAATGACCAAGAAGAATCCGAAAGTAAGTGTTGATAGGATCCTGGAGGACCCGTACTGAAGGACTCTGGACTGTCATGGGAGAACCTGGGTAATCCGGCAAACCTGGAATGGATCTGGTCCAGGATTGAAAAGATTTGTTAAATAATAGCAAATGATTTTTAAGAAACCCATACTAGGTTTGCTCAACCCCAGCAACATTTTTTTCCACTTGACAATCTGAAAAGATTGCTGCACCATTAGAAAACCTAAAATCAATGCTGATATATTGTAAAAGTAACATTCTCAATGCATGAAGCATAAAACTGCAACACAAACAACAGAATGGTTATTAAAATACCTGGAGATGTGAAGTGTGAGCATGGCCTAGGATGTAAACAATACAAAGTGTGGCCCTGTGTCAATGAAGTGTGAAACTACAGAGCGGAGAGGTGGGTCAGGGTAAGGGGAAGAGGGGGTGATTTTGTATTAAAGTACCCTTATCCTTCACCAAAGCAACATTTATATTGTTGTTGTTGAAGATTCCCCACCAGTCACAAGATCTCAATGTTTACATCCCGGTGAAACATTCACCAGGTGAGTGAATGTTTATCTGACACCATTGGGACATTAGCCTAAGGAGGAGACCCAAAGGGAGGCATTAGGGACTCCAAACAAAATGACATGGGGGGAGGGGTCCTATATTGAGAGCAGGGAATGGGATGCAGGCCTGGGGCAGGGGGTCACTGGAAGTGTTTTAGATATTAATATATAAGTGTGTGTCTGAAGTGATGGCTGGGAGGGATGGGGGGCCGGGGAAATGAGGGGCCACATTATTATTGGGGTCACTACTCCCCCCCCCCATACTTGGGGTCATCCATGACAGCAGAGAAAGGGTTAAATCAATCAGCTGGGCAGAGGGGCGTGGTTTTCCGCTGCCTGGTAGAATTTCAGACAGGGGGGCTTAGTGATTGGTCAGAGGTCAGGCGCCACCCCTCTGCAGGTACAGGAGGTCAGTAAGGTGCGGTATGGTAAGCAGTGGGGGGTACGTTACCTAGCAGCGCCTTTTCCCCTCCTTCCCAGCCCCCCTCACCTTGTCATGCTTCGTTCTGCTCTTCTGCTTGCGGGGTCTCACCGCCTCGGCCATGCTGCGGTCGCCGTGTACACCGAGGCCGCCGACTTCTCTGCCGAGGAGCCCGTAAACACGGACATAACCATTTCACCTTTCAGTCTTTTCTCCCTCTTCTACCCCTTCCCCTTTTCACTAATTCTTTTGATGGTGAATGACTTCTACTGTGGTAAGCAGTAAACAAATCTTTAGTGATGTACAAGTTATTATTGTTCCCAAGGTATGAAACCATTGCTAATACAGACAGCCCTTGGTTTTTAGGTTCTGGTTAAAATGTGGATATTAGAGGGGACCATTAAGAGGCCGGCCACAACTTCATATCCACCTGAGACCACATTGAGGTAGGATACCCTTCACCTTGTATCCTGGTGTCTGTAGAACAGGAAATGATGATAAATATCCCCAGCGGAAGAAAACCTCACTGCAATTCTAACCCTTCCCTCCAAAATAAAAAGAAGACACATCCATCACAAGAAAAACAACCACATTTGTGTATTTGTTTTTTTGTTTATAGAATTTATTATATAAACGGATATGTTAGATGTTAAGGTATATACAAAATATTACAGTCTCATGCAAAATGTAATAACCATGAGTACTATTTATCAAAATATCTAAGACGAGAACCTTTTCCTGTCAGATTAAGGGTGACCGAAAAAAAGTTGTCATTATTTTTTTCTTTTCACAGCCGCAGCCTCGGGAGCTTCAGATTCTGGCTTCACTATTTTGCAAGTCATTATAATGGAACAAGCATGCAGCCAGGAAAATCATTTATTGTGTAAGCTTAGTGATATGAGGTAAGTGGAAATCAGACCAGCAGCTTACTGATTATTTCTTGCGGTGACTTATTTATTCATCCTTTGCATCTCTGTTTCTTTAGATATACAATATGAGGTAATACTTTTATATGGCTAGTTCTAGGTAATGCAGTAATATGGCAGTTGGGTTGTATTATGGCAGTATGATAGTTTAAACCTGTCAGGATTTTATTTAAAGTTTTCATTATTTCCTGTCCTGATGACCACACAGTAGGTCAAAGGAAATTTATTCCACTGACAAGAGCTAAACTAGAAGTTCCGTCCCTTGCTCTTTCTATCCCAAGAACAAAAAATGTCTCCAGATACATTTTAATTGAATCTTTAATTTTAAAACTTCATTTGGAAGCAGCAAATGCCAACTTTAGAATTTATTGTGCCAAGCCAGGAGGATGGCACTTGGGTCCTACCCAGCTTACTCTCCATAATGTTGTGAGCAGGGGATTCCTGTATCGACAGGGAGGTACAGGTATGAGGCAAATAATTTTTTCATAGTTTTAGTAGATTGCGGGGACAGTCCGGTTTGGGGCTTCAGGTATACTGTCGAAATGCTAAAGGTAACTCCTAACTATCAGAGACCGAGTGCATGCTACAAGGGGACGATCAGAGACTGCATGCATACTACAGGGGGGACTATCAGGGACCGTGTGCATACTACAGTGGGGACAATCAGAGACTGCGTGCATGCTACCGGGGGGACTATCAGAGACCGAGTGCATGCTACAAGGGGACGATC
This sequence comes from Pyxicephalus adspersus, assembly GCF_032062135.1. Lineage (NCBI taxonomy): Eukaryota > Metazoa > Chordata > Amphibia > Anura > Pyxicephalidae > Pyxicephalus > Pyxicephalus adspersus. Next base: position 100,221,465 of record NC_092863.1, on the reverse strand, counting down.
AGGGACTGCATGCATACTACAGGGGGGACTATCAGGGACCGTGTGCATACTACAGGGGGGACAATCAGAGAGCGAGTGCATACTACAGGAGGGATGATCACAGACTGCATGCATGCTACAGGGGGACTATGAGATACCACGTACATTGGTGGTTCCTGTAACATTCACATGGCAGCTCCTGTATGATATGTATATTTCAAGAGCTGTAAGTCTGGTGCTGTAGAGCAATACAACCTGTCTGAGACCATTCTCTGCAGTACCATTGAATGCTGAATGAGCAAAGAATATTCTTTAATGCATAGCAAAGTTTTGGAATTCTCTGCTATGATGGGGCTCTCAAAAGTGGGAGCAATCTGCACCCACATGAGGCGCAACCTGGACATATGGAGCAGATCCAAGTCACTGGAATGTGAATTCTAATATTTAGCACATATGTAGGCACTTTCTATATGTGTATTTACCTATGTATTTGTACCCAATACTTTATTTACCCTTGAGATTATTATTATTTTTTTTTTTTTACCATAAAGCCCCCCAGTGGAGGACTGTGTTCGGACTGGCACATTCTACCAACCCTCATGTCCATGGTACTCATGATTACAATGGGCTTTGCAATGCTTGTTTATCCCTGAGAATAATAATTTAGTTTTGCTGCACCCAGTTCTTTGTTATCACTATCAATGCCTTGATATCTCCCATGTGCAATCTGGGCCACATGTGATTGGCCCAATTTTGATTTGCTTTAATTGATGTCCAGGTAACCGTCTTTTATGACGATAGTTACTCTTTCTCTATATAAATAGCTTTCTAAACCGACTAATATAATATCTATATCCTCGTTCCCGCGGGAGAAGAAGGTACAATTCAGCAAAATTCCAGATCCACCACCTGGAAGACAAAAATAGATAAATGTTATACCAGTATTTACTTATTGTAGCGCCTGATTTACTAAAAAATACACTTTCACTGTTTGCCCCTTTTCCCTGACCTACATTTACCCCTACCCAGCCAGCAGAAAGATGTTCACACCTTATGCCAATAGAGCTCCCCATAGATTTTTATGGAGCTGTGTCTTAGGGGCAGCTAGTAAACGGAAGACTTTTAAAGCAAGATTTGGACAGCTGAGCTGCGGTTGCTATATAAGGATTAAATATGCATCCAGGGAAAGGTGCGTGTGTGTGAGGTTGCAAAAGGACAAGTGCAAGAAAATTCCTATGCAAATACAGACTTTCTGAAAGTCAAGGATTGCATGAAGCTGAACGGAGACCCCTCTGTATATGTGACAATGATTGGTCACATAGGTACAGAGCACTGTACTTTTGGAAGAAAGAAAGCAGGCAGGTCCTTTATGGAGACATTTTTCATTACTTTCTGCCTCTGAAACACCTGAAAAAGTAATAGGGGGTAGTGTTTTTTTTACAGAAAGACCTGTAATACAATGATAATAAAGAATTGAAAGGTGCTAACTTTTCCTTGGTCTTTCTAAACAAAATAACCTTTGTTTGGGGTTGGATTCCAATCCTAACCAGGCTGCCAATCTTTAGACTAGTTATACTGGAATGTACTGCAGTCATATCAGTACTTGTAGTTCACCCTTTATGCCATTAGGTGTCACTAGTTTTCTATAATTGAATGAGAGCTGCCATCAGTCAACCCATTGGAGGTCCTTTGTCACTTTAACCTGAGATCAGAATACACTGAACAACTTTCACATTTAGTGAATGCCATTCAGTGCTGGAGGAAGAACCCCCCACAGCAATGGCATATAATGGCAATGCTTTGGTATATGTGGAACACATGAGTATTATTATTATACAGGATTTATATAGTGCCAACATATTAAGCAGCGCTGTACATTAAATAGGGGTTGCAAATGACAGACGAATACAAACGGTGATACAGGAAGAGGAGAGGACCCTGCCCCGATGAGCTTACAATCTAGGAGTGTTCACCCAAGGTCTGAAAAGAAGAGTAAGGATTTGTGATGTCCAGCTAAAGGTATACTTATTTGTTAATACATTTAACAACACCTGCCCAAATTTGCCAAATTAGAATAAACATTCTTCTTCCCTGTACAAGGAACAGCTCATTTACCTTTTTTTTGCTATTGATACAATCTATAATTGTCAACTGTTGCATAGGCTGGATCATCTGGAAAGAAAGAAAATTATAATGAAAAGCCATGCTGAAAGTCTAATTGGTACACACATTGTTAAAACAAGCCTGGGATACAAAAACAAAAAAGGTGAAAGGTCCCTCTGCAGCCTCTGCCAGTGTCTATAGACCTATAGCACACTGACCTGTGCTGGCAGCAATCAGGAAATCTGGATTTCTGGTCTCACCAGAATGGCCTGGGACTCCAGCTATCCAACATGCCCATGCACACTGCTCCAATCATCAATGCTCATGCTCCATGGGGCAGCACAGTGGCACTCTGGCCTTTGCAGGGCCGGGTCCCTGGTTCACATTTCAGCCTGCACACTATCTGCATGGAGTTTGCAGGTTCTCCCCGTGTTTGCATGAGATTCCTCTGGGTACTCTGGTTTCCTCTCACATTCCAAAAACATGCAGTTAGGTTAATCAGCTTCCCCTCAAATTGATCTTAGACTGTATTAAAGATTAACACACATAAAGACATAACATAACTGAGGTAGGGACATTGGATTGTGAGCTCCTTTGAGGGACAGCTAGTCACATGACTATGAACTTGTAAAGCTCTGCATAATATGTTGCATATTATAAATATAATAATAATAGGTGGCATTGTTGATTGGAGCAGTGTGCAGAGGGCAAGTCAAACTGTTGCAGACTATATTAAAGTAATAACAAATACATTTTCACTTGGGCTATAACTGTGAGTCTGTATGGAGTATGCACAGTGCTAAACCGATCATAGACCTGTGCCAAAACAGCCAAGAGCGTGCACATGTTGCAAATACCCAACATAAATATTACATAGCTTTGCTAAATGAGAAGCTGCCCTGCAATAAATGTGTCTCTAATTCTGCTTGGTATGCCATGGAGTGCAACTGCTATTTGAGGGGACTGTCCCTCTGTTGGAATAGAATCCCTTTCCCACTCTTCACTGTTCCTCCTTTTTTGTCTGATGTATAGACCTTCAGAGGAACATTTAACTATCCAAAAGGTTGTACAGCTCCTTTAATCCAATATTTTGCATTTGTTTTTTTAAAAAGACAGCTTAAAGTGGTGAAAAGAGAATATATTGGTTTACCAATCATTTGTGTGCATTCTTTCTGGTCCATGAGGAGCATTATTATTATTATTGCTAGCTGATAACCCGGCGTTGCCCAGGAATTTATTTATTGCAATCTTATACAGGAAAAGAAGTCAGATAAAGCTATAGGGATTTTCTCATCTATGGTGTTGTTTCATTTTTTTTATGCCTTTAATATTATTACACAGTATTTATATAGAGCCATCATATTACACAGCTCTGTACAAAGTCCATAGTCATGTCACTAACTGTCCCTCAAAAGGGCTCACAATCTAATGTCCCTACTATAGTCATATGTCATTAATACAGTCTAAGGTCAGTTTTTTTTAGGGAGAAGTCAATTAACCTCACTGCATGTTTTTGGGATGTGGGAGGAAACCGGAGTACCCGGAGGAAACCCACAACCTGCAAACTCCACTGAGCCATCATGCTGCCCACAAAATGTTACATGTAACATTTCATTTTTATATATATATATATATATATATATATATATTTAAAAATGATTTTTCGGGAAGTTCAAAACCAGACCATTTCCAAGGACCAGAGGAATCCCATGCAAACATGGGGAGAACCTGCAAACTCCATGCAGATATTGTCCTGGCTGGGAATCAAACCTGGCACCTACTGCTGCAAAGGCCGGAGTGCTAACCCCTGAGCCACTGTGCCCAGGATTACACTTGGCCAATTGCCTTACATTTTCTCGAAGGCATTATTACAGGCCAGAAATTTGTAAAAGAATCCAAAAAAAGTATGTAAAAATACTAAAAGCAACTAAACTAAAAAGCAACACTGTCACTGAGCAATACACACACACATACATACATACATGCAAATATAGCTCTGACACATACCACAATGCTGTACAAAGATTAGCGTTGCACTCACATGAGTCAAATGTTTATAGCAATTTTGGTTTCAATATCTTGATGCGTTTCCGAGTGATGACATACACACATACATACAAATATACCTTTGACATATAGCACAGCGCTGTACAAAGATGACAGGTGCACTTACATGAGTCTCAGTCATATATATGGCAAGTTTGGTTGAAATGTCTCCATGCGTTTTCGAGTGATGGTGGAACATACACGCATACATACATCCAATTTTAAATAGGATTTATATAGCGTCAACATATTACAGGTTGCAAATGACAGACAGATACAGACAGTGACACAGGAGGAGTAGAGGTCACTGCCCCGAGGAGCTTACAATCTAGGAGGTGGGGAAGTATCTCACAATAGGAGGGGTGATATGGAATGGTGGGTAAGTAGTGAGGGTTTAGGAGACATAAGAAGACCGGTAGGCAAGTTTGAAAAAATTGGTTTTGAGGGCTCTTTTAAATGAGTAGAAAGTAGGAGCAAGTTGAATAGGACGAGGAAGACCATTCCAGAGAGTCGGGGCAGCTCTGGAAAAGTCTTGGGGATGTGCGTGTGATGAGGTTATGAGTGAGGAAGTCATTAGTAGGACATTGGAGCAGCAGAGAGAGCGGCTGGAGGAGTACTTTTCTATCAGGTCAGAAAGGTAAGTGGGACAAGAAGTGTGGAGGGATTTGAAGGCAAAGCACAGGAGTCACAACAGCTCATTTATGTTTCTTTGCTATTGACACAATCTAAAATTGTCAACTGTTGCATATTTGTGCAGGACCCATTTTATTACATTAAGATGCATTTAGAACCCATTCATAATAAATGGGCTGTCTAATGCTGCATACACATGTCAGATAGTAGTTGGCCTAGACAGGCACAACTATTCATCTTGGGCGACTATTATCTGACATGACATGATGTAGCTTTAGGCAGACCATTAAATATGATTGGGTTGTAAATGGGTACAGTGGTCTGCCAACGTCACCTATCAATCTGCCTACAATTTCTATGGAGGAGAGCACAATGGGGTACCCTTCGATTTCTATTTCCCTCCTCCCTCAATGGGGTACCATTCTCTTTCCTTCCTTTGTGCAAAGCACAGAGGGACACTGTGTGTACGCCACTTATTCGTTCATCTTTCACTGGACACATTAATGAAAGATCATTTCCAGTGACAATCATCTGATTTCGATTGGACTTCGGTGCAAGGCTTAGTGCAATGGGTGTTATTTTAGTGTGATTTTGATGATGAGTAATGATGCCCTAAATCCAAAACCTAAATGCCAACAGTAAAAATCTAATTTTTTAAATTATTATATTTAATAATATTACACAGTATTTATATTGCGTTGGTATATTAGGCAGCACTTTACACAGTTCATAGTCATGTCACTAGCTGTCCATCAAAGGGGCTCACAATCTTATGTCCCTACCGTAGTCATATGTCATTAATACAGGTCAATTATTGGGGGAAGCCAATTAACCTAGTTGCATGTTTTTGGGATGTGGGAGGAAACCGCAGTACCCGAAGGAAACTCACACATATACAGGGAGAATGTGCAAACTCCATGCAGATAGTGTCCTGGCTGAGATTAGAACCTGGGACCCAGCGCTGCAAAGGCCAGAATGCTAACCTCTAATAATCAAGAATGCCAAAATAAAGGAGATAAATTCTCTATTGGAATAGATTACTCAAGTTAAACTTAATATTAAACTTTTAACAACTTACCTGGAACATTGTTAGGTGTCTGTGGCGGAGGTCTCCTGAAGAAGTAAAGATTTGTAAAACAGCAGATCAATGAACCATAAAAAGAACATTTTATTGCACTGCTGCTTACACATGTATGCCTAGATTTTTCTTGTGTAGAATATCTGGTCATAATCACTAGTGTTTTGTATTTCAATGAAATCACGCATGCATGTGCAGCTCAATTTTTTTTACATTTCCCCGGTACGATCAGGGAGGCAACACTGGTTATTCCAATTAATGTTGTCCACTGAGGACAAATCACTTCCAGATGAAAATAAACTCAAATTATATATGTAATTTTAAAGTGAATTATAGTCACAAACCTGATCACTGGTGCAGAATTCTTTTGATTGCAGTAGTAGTTTTCATAAGGTATAGGAGCTGGATAACACAAAATAGAGGGGAAGTTATATGAAGTGAAGAGAGGACTTTCCATCTTCATATTTCTAACTTTTTTATAATTTTTTTTTAATGCTGCCAAATTGATTTGAAGAATAGCAGCACTTGCTATATCAGAATTAATTAAAGCTTAACGCCAGGATGAACAAAAACATCAACATAGCGTCAATTCAGGGTGCTGCTGCAGAGCGCTTTACTGTCCGTCTGTCTTCAGCCTTGTAGGTTGAGTAACAACAAAAGAATGAGGACATCTTGTGGCAGAGCACAAGTACTGCAGGATAACACTCCAGATTCGTGGCAAGTTTTGAAGCCTGTTTTTTTTTAATATATAGTATATTTAAAAATACTAAAGCCCCATGCAAGTATTTCAGTTTTTTTACCACCCCTCTCCATCTCTTTCCAAATGTAATTCAAGCCTTTATTTTCAGTTGGATTCGGTTGTACCATTCACCTCCGTTCAGTGCCCAATTAAGGCAAACCAATAGGTTATCTTTAATGCCCCCAATCCCAAAAGCACATACGTGACTCTCCTTCACTCCAGCACTGGCAACTGAAAGAAATACCCAACACTTCTAGGTATTACGGAGCATGTGATAGAGCTAGGCGAGTGAGTGTTCAAGGTCAAATGTTTTAGGAAGAACCCGGAAGAACCAGACCTTTCATAGGCCTCTGAACAAAGCAAAAATACAGGTAGAAAAGGGAAAGGCCTGCCAAGAGTACCTGTCACTCCAGCAGCCATCAAGGTATCTAAGTCTTATGTATCCACAGTCTGATGGAACATGCCAAGTGATGACCTACCTGGGGGTTTATCTCCTGTCTTATGGCGTTCTGTAAAATAGTCTATGTCCTTTTCGATATCACAGCCTTCTAGACCTTTACGGACCTCTTCATACATCTGAAAGATCACAGAAATAACAAGAACTTTCAGAGTAAGATCACTAGAAATAAAGAGAAAATGCAGAAACAGAAACATCTTTTATCCTCATTTTTTTACCATTGCAGGGTCCAGCGATGTCCAAATATGTAACTACATAATTTTCCATTCCATGAAGGCAATGGCAGGTGAGCAGAGCTCCTGGCATTGTTCAGCCAATCAAAGGTGCCACGCAGTACTATACAGTCAGCACCAGCCACACTTGCCAGGCTGCCATGATCTCCTGCTTGAGTTCCAGCAGAGCTGTGCCCTCTCCTGCACTGCTGGAAATTTGATTTATTTGGCGTGCACAAGATCAATCCACCCAAAAATTCCAGCTGGTGTCTTTGAAAAAAAATGCTTTCTTTTGATGCTTTCGAAGCTTTCTTTTGTAAAGCCCCTAGCTAGGAGACTAGGTGTTACCCTTGGTGGTCATGACAAACTAGGCATTAGCCCTGGTAGCAGAGCCAGAAATTTGGCCTACCCAATAATATTAGCCACCAGGACCAACAGGTAATATTTCCTAGAGAACATGGACAGGGGTCCTGACTTTCACTGCACTATAACACTGCTCCATAACAAAAAACAATCTGGGCTTTAGATACATTTTAATGCAAGGTACAGGAAAATTTTTTGGTTGGGTGGCTTAAAAGAGAAGGTTGCCCCAGCTTACCACATCATTGGTGACACAATTCTGAGACAATTGATTGACGTGAGTCCACACTGCATTCCGATAATAGTTTATCCGATCCCATTCCTGGTTCTCAAAAAACTGCAGAAATTAAGAATTTAGGTTAAAAAAAACAAATCACATATTATTAGAAGAACAAGAAGTATATTTTGTGTATACTTTTCTATGGACAATTTGTACTATTGTCCACCAATGGGAACAGTGTCAGGAAAGATGTTTCCCCAGCTGCCAGGTAATGCACAATGCTCACAACTCTAGGCCAGATATGGAGTCAACTGTTTTCACTACACTAGCCATCCTTCCTCTTTCCCCTCCTTCCTCCCTTCTTTTATCCTTTCTTCTGTTTCCTTGTGATGGTCCACATTCTGATTTTCCACCAAAAAAAGGTGTTCCAACTAGAAGATTTCCTCTCCTGACATCTGTAACGTTTTGGGTCCCTAATCACTTTTTTGTCTCAGTGATAATGGTCACTAGGACAAAAAGAGGGGTGAAGCTCCCTAACTGGGAAACAAAAGGTAAAATAAACCTAGGGTTTGAACTCCTCCCCACAATATTAACAAAAGAATATTTTGACTATCCATTTACATACATTATACAGTTTCATGGTACACTAAAATATGGCATCCCTACTACATTCTACATACCACACAGGAAATAATGTGTTCATTCTGCCAGTCTTCCCGGATTTTATCCAATAGGTTGATATTCTGCTGGTATGTCTTATCTGAAATATAAAACATCAGATTTCAGTATCTATCTATCTATCCATCTAATCTACAATATCTATCTTGACACGTCAGGCTCAACATCAGGGTTCCATGGAGTTTGCTAAGGGTTCCTTGAATTTTGGCTTTAGTTTCATGGCCATTTCCACTTGGCCAATGACGTCGGTAAATGACAACTAAGCTCTTTTTAGCTATCTGGAGTAGGGAATTCTTTCCCCCTTGGAGTTACCCAAGACCTGTAAATTACGTTAAGGGTTCCCCAGTGGTAAAAAGGTTTTCACTAAGATGGGGGACTTAATATAATGGTAACCCTTTCTTTTGAATTAGGGAAACAATGACACACTCTATGGTATACAGGTAGTCCCTGGGTTAAGGACATCCAACATACAGACGCCTCCTAAATACCAACGGGGCTTCCCTACTTGCTCTGTGCAGGACGGAGGCTTGAAGAGGGGAGGGGGTGGTTTGCATGACTTGCAGAAGAAATTTTTTGCTAAACACAGCTGAGGTTGTGGGTGATCTTAGGGGGTGAGCTCTTTCTGCAGCCTCTTGTAACTCTTTAATTACCAAAACAAAATCTGCAGTTGTTTCATTTTGCATATCAAAGCTTGTTCCAGAAGTTAATGAATGTCTGGGCTCCAGACATGAAATCCTCACCCCCACTTACAGTGAGGATTTCATACTGTAACTGACACCTCACTGCCTAATAATATGTTAAGACACACATCTGTCCTAACTGCATTTATTAAAATATTGTACATGTTCAGATTTACATACAAATTCAACTTAAGAACAAACCTATAGTCCCTATTTAGTATGTAACCCAGGGACTACCTGTATAACAAATTGTAGCTCACCTGCATCTTCTAATGTCACCTTGGAATGAGCCAACTTTGCATATATCTGGGAAGAAAAAGATTTATATATCAAGATTCAAAACTGTTCCTGGCAATAAAGATAATATACCAACCAACCGTTTTTTGCAGATACCATCAAAAACTGTAGATTGTCAGATAAACTGGAGCACCCATACCCCACCCACTAATTTATGCAAATTTGAGTTTTTGAAAAGAAAGTTGAGGGTCAGCCAGTGCATTTCTACGATTACTTAGTACTCCTCAATGTGATGAGTGGCCTGAAGACCCGCAGGAAGACCATGTCATTATAAAAGGGCATTTGTCCACTGATCACCAAGACACAGAACTCTTCTCACACTGACTACAAATCTAAGAAGACACCAATGCCATTGACCACCATTCTATTGGGGCCGTTCTCCCAATGAGTTGCAAAGGGGGTACTAACAAAGTAAAGGGGCCCTTCTTGAATTAACTACCAATGTGATAGTGGCATTTATCTCACTGATCAACAATAAAGGGTCATTTTTCCGATTGTGTACCAATCTAAGGGGGCATTTCTTCACTGACCTCCAATGTAAGGGGGAATTTCTCCACTGACCAACAATGTAAGGATGGATGTTTAAGGTGATTTCCCCTAGTAACTAATGATGTAAGGGAGCCCACTGACCACCAGTGTAAGGAGGCCCATATCCACCCGACCACTAATGTAAAGGAAATCTTTACCCATTGATCACCAACCTAAGGGGACCCATCTCTAATAAATGTATAGGGGCACTTCTCCCAGTTACCATTGATGTAAGGGAGCCCACTGACCAGCAATGTAAATGGGCCCCATTTCCAACCGACCAGTGTAAAGGAATTCATCACCCACGGACCACCAATGTAAGGGAATCGTTCTCCCGCTAACGACCAATGTAAAAATGAACCGCTTTCACTGATCAATATAAGCGGATCCATGTCCCATTTGCAACCAATCTAAATGAACCTTTCTTGCCATCATTGTAAGAAAACCCTTCTCCCATTGACCAGGAGGTCCCTCTTCCACTGCCCAACAAAGAGGCATGACTACACTAACAAAAAATGTAAGGGGGGATTTTTCCACTGACCACCAATGTAAGTAGGGCTTTTTCCCAATGGCCACTAATGTAAAGGAACTCTTCATCCACTGACCACCAATGCAAGGGGCCTACTCCAACTAACTATATATGTATGGGGAGACTACCAATGACCACCAGTGTAAAGGGGCCCGTATCCACCTGATCACCAATGTAAAGGGACTCTTTACCACCTGACCACCAATGTAAAGGGACTCTTTACCATCTGACCAATGTAAGGGGAGCCATCTCCAACTGACCATAAATGTATAGGGTTACTTTTCATGGTGACCCCTGATTAAAGGAAGCCCACTGACCAGGGGGTTCATCTCCAACTGACCCCCAGTGTAAAAGAACTCTCACCTACTGACCCCCAATGTAAGGGTGTTTTCTCCAATGACCATCAATGTAAACCTTCTTATCTATTTTCTGACCATTTGTTCTGTTTCAGGATAAATACTGAAAAATCATTTTATTGTATACCACAAGGAAGAGTTAAACGTTTCACTCTGGACACCAGACATGTGAATCACACCTATTCTTTTCTTTTTATCATATTCACAGGTCACACCACTATAATCTGTGAATACATTTATTTCAAGGATTTCCTAAGACCTAAAAATGATTTCAAGATTTCCTCCGTGGTGAAAAGGCTGACCTGCAAAGACAGCTTGTAATGCTTATTTATTGCTTCACGGACTTTTTTTGCTCTGTTTGTTCATTTTGGTTTCCTGTAATTATTTTTGTATTTTGGCAGCACATAAAACCTGCTTTCCACCTGGGTGCGGGGTGTGTAATTTACATATTAATTACATCTTCTTATTTCCCTGTGGTGAGATAAGACCTTTTATTCCCCGAGTGGTGGAAAATCATCACCAGCAAATTTGCAAGGGCCAGGCAAACATTAAAGTGAACCTGTAGCATAGCAAATAGACCAACTGCTAAATAATGTTCGGTGCAGCTGAGCCTTCTTGTTTATGGGGAGGTGGAATTACCATGGGCCGACATGACAGGGTCAGTTTATGAGAAGGAGCAATTGCAATTGGAATAGATTTTCATTCGTACCTGATTGACTTATCCCTTGGCTGACCCACAAATAAATATATATGGCTAGAATGTGCAACTGACTGACAAATATTGAACTGTTCTATGAGTAGGATGAACAAGGGGGACAGCATGCATTGTATAAGTACGTTTTACTCTTGCCAAGACTTCCAAAAGTTGCAGCCGATTTTTATTTCATGTAATTACCTTGTCCTGTTGCTTCTGATTCATAGTGTTTTTGCAGTTGCGAGCAACATTCTGCTCTGCTTCCTCTTTTTCTCGACACCTTTGTTCATACATCTTCTTACTCTGCAGAAATACATCATTTGATATCACCAGTCATAATTTTATGCTATTAAACTAAAACACAGATTACAAATGTGTAAGGTACACACACCAGAGATGAGTTTTGTCAGGTAAGCCTGGATGTCTAATATTAGGAGAACCTGTGCCCAGACTATGGTCATTACAAAAACAAATAACAACCGGTAAAAGCTTTTTAAATCAAGTCCTCAATCACCTCTGTAGCTGCAGGCGTGGTGGAAAAATTCATCCTCACAGGATTTTCACAACAAAGGAACTAAAACCACAACTCCATCCCCTTTTATAAGGTTACAAATTTTGTAAGCTTGTCCCTTTAATGCAAAAACACAGTAAATGTTTCTAAGTTGTCTTTGTTTCTAAGAGTCTTTGTTGTGATCTTTAAAGATATTTGAGAATGAATGACTTCAAATCACAAGCTGCTAGAGAGGTGTGTGATGGTTTGTGAAGATTTTGTAAATACTTTATTGTCCAATGTCTGGGCGCTGGTTCATTTTAAAGTGAACTATCAAGTTAACCCCCCTAGCGGTAATCCCGAGTGTGACTCGGGGTGGATTTTAGATACCAAAAGCAATAATCCAGAGTAACACTTATATATGTTTTAACTATTTTTTTTAACATATTTTTTTTTGGAAGTTTATTATTAAATTAATTAAATTTATTACCATTGGACACATTTTGGGGAGTTATGCCTAAAAATTATATCCTGCAAAATAATTTAAAATAAATTTCCATGCAAAAAAATTGTAACGCTTTTTGCAAATAAATTTGGACCGAATTAGAACACTAGGGAGGTTCCCAAAGCACTTTTTTCTAGTTCAGAATAGAAGTCGAAGGGCAAGAACCCACATTATTTTTTGTTTATTTCCCCCTAAGGGGAATATACCCCTCACTTCCTATTCTGAAAACAGAACAGAAAGGAAAGGTAGGATAGGAATTTTTCTCAAAAAAAGGGAAAAACCCACCAATTGAATTACATCTTAGCCATTCTCTTTCTAAAGAAAAAACTTACATTTTTGATTTACCCATACTCCATGTCCAGGTGACAATAGGCACCAGTAATTCTCCCCACGGACGTCACAGATTGCAATTAAAACTTTGCAAGAGTTCTGGCCCTTTACAATTATTTCCAAAAACCTTGATAAATATTTTGTCTGAACCCTAAATTTGTTTTCATATTAACCTGCACTTTCTTAGCCAATCAAGCCCTGCTACAGAGCACATGTGCTGACAGGGAACATGCTGAAAGGAAGGGAAAGCAGAATGACCTTATGAGAGGTTGCATTGCAAATAGTGACGTAGTACCAGGTGCGGTAGAGGTCCCAATTGAGATTGGGTCTCTTGCTCCAAAGTGCTTTTAGGGTTCCTCCTCATGACTTGTGTTTGGCCACTGACTTTTGTACACAGAGTCAGCAGAGGAGATCTACTACTATAGTCTCCCTTTTCCTGGATCTGCATTAGAACTTTTGGAGCTCACGGATCGATAAATGCTTGGACTCCGGACCGCGCATGCGCAGGGAACTTTGTGTCACTTAAAGGGGAAGAAACTTCCCCCAGAATGACGTCATGATGCCAGAACCCACCACTTTCCCAACACAGGTCTTAGCCTGCGATAAGAGAGTGGGCAGGTTGTGTCCAGAGACAACCCACCCACTGCCCTGAGCCTGCAGTTGGCCAGGAGACATGGGTCCGCGGCTCTGGCCGATGCGCCCCCCAAGTGGGATCTTTCTTCTGACCCCGCTGGTGGGGGTGCGCTGGCCAGAGCCACGGCCCACCTGTCAAACAGCCACAGCCAGCTAGTGGGCCGTGGATTGGGGGTTAGGGACCCTTGCATTAGACAATTTCACCGCTCGAGCAATGGAAGGCAGTAGTAGAAGAACTCCTCTACCAGCTCTATATCCAACAGTGAGCAGACGGAGAAGTTACACAGGTGAGCTTCTGGGGTTTTGCATTAATAGAGGTCTGGGGGGCTCCTGATGTAAAGGGGACACTCTAATGTAAAGGAGGTACTCTTTATGTAAAGGAAGGGGGGACTCTGAAATAAAGAAGTGCTTCTGATGGGATGCCGGGCTCCTGATGTGAAGGAGTTTGTCCCATATGGTAGGGGCCTTGTCAAAAATTAGCCTATAAATCTGTAGCTAGAATGCCATCATTGGAGTTGTGGCAGAAAAGGGCACCCAGGATTAAATTTTTATCGGGCCCCTAGGTCTGTCACTATGTTTTCTTTATGTTCCACTGAGATGTGTTTTAGCTGCAGACAAAGCAGAGGAACACATAGCTTTTTCTTGTCAAATGCTTTGCTAACCAAACAATATCTAGCTGCGTTTGACAAGAGGCCCATTAAAAATTCAAAATGAACCCCATACACACTGCAGAGACAATCACATTCACTGACATAAGCCCTAAGACAGGTCCACTTACAGGTACATCACAATAAATTAGAATATCACCGTAAAGGTAATTTATTTCAGTTATTCAATTAAAAAAGAGAAACTTGGATATTATATAGATTCATTACACACAAAGTGATAAATTTCAAGCATTTATTTCTTTTCATTTTGCTGATTATGGTCTACAGATAATGAGAACCCAAAATTCAGAAAATTAGAATATTACAGAAGACCAATGAAAAAATGGTTGTTAATACAGAACTACTGAAAAGCATGTCCATGCCGGAACTATATTACTTGGTTGGGGCTCCTTTGCATGAATTACTGCATCAATGCCACGTGAAATGGATGCGATCAGCCTGTGGCACTGCTAAGGTGGAAGCTCAGGATGCTTTGATAGTGGCCTTTAGCTCATCTGTATTTTTGGGTCTGGTGTCTCATCTTCCTCTTGACAATACCTCATAGATTATCTATGGGGTTTAGGTCAGGAGAGTTTGCTGGCCAATCAAACGCAGTGATACCATGGTCTCCATGTGTGTAATAATTCTATATCATATATGAGTTTCACTTTTTGAATTAAATTACTAAAATTAATTAAGTTTTCATTGATATTAATAATTTATTGCACCTGTATACCAGAAATATGATACTTAAATATGATACTTGCATCCATTGTCTTCTTATATTGCAGCAGTTTCTGTTTATGCATTGCATCCATTGCAGCTTCTATCTACAAAAGTAAAGAAATAGAAAAAGTTTATTGTATTACAAATAGATATAGGAAGTCTTGTTAGATTTGTTTCTAATGATTTGTAATATTTTACATATGGTCTCTTTGTATATTAATAATCAAAAGATTCCTTTACTAAGATCAGGAAAAACAAACATTTTGGAACATTATCCACCAAAAACATTGGCTCACAAAAAAGCTTTCTCTTGCTTGTGATTGGACTTTCGAAGTGTTCTCAATTACACATATAAAATAACATATTGATTTGTACATTTATCAGAATAGTTGTGATAGATAAAATCTCCAATAGAGTTTTGCTCCCTGACGTTCTCCTGGTGTAAAATCCAAAGTGTCATCATGATACGGAGGATATGTAAAGGCTCAATGAAAATGACTGTTTATAAATAATATTATGTAAATGTAAAACCACAAAGACTTCCCCTTTGCCTTTGTCTACTAGTTTATTTTTCCAGAAGTTGGATTTTCCAACTGCAATAACTTTTGGGCTGGGTAGCATTTTAAAGTTCTTCTGTGCTAAGAAGTACAAAATATCAGATCACTGGAAAATACAATTTGCAGAACTTTATCTCTACTTCCACATCTGTAAGCAGAAGGTACGAGAGCCATTCAATGACAATCACACCGGCCAGCCCACAAGAGAGCTGGAAATAGTCTATGGAGTTTACTAGCGGACCCAAACTGATCTAAGCATTGGAGCAAATGTTTACTTTGAGAATCATGTACATGCATATGTTAATTAATGGGCCCTTGGGGTGGTCTTCTTGCAATTAACCTGAAGGACCTGCTTAGCAGTGGACGATGTTTAATGTTGAGCCTAGAGAGTCATACATGAAATGAAGGGAGATATATAGCACAAGGGAGGCTCCTGGACACATTCATTGGGCCTGATTTATGAAAGCTTGAACCAGTCTGGCCATTCTCTGGCTTTCAGCATCTTCAAGGCATTTGCACCCAGAGACTGGCCACTAGATAGTTCCCCTTTTTGGACCATTCTTTGTAAACCCTACATATGGTTGTGAGTAAAAATCAAGGGAGATCAGCAGTTTCTAAAATACTCAAACCAGCTCACCCTGGCACCAACAACCATGCCACAATCACTTAATCACCTTTTTCCCCATTCTGATGCTCGGTTTAAACTTTAGCCAACGTCTACATACTTGCCAACTTCTACATACCTAAATGCATTGGGCCCGATATAGTAAAGCTCTCCAAGGCTGGAGAGGATACACTTTCATCAGTGAAGCTGGGTGATCCAGCAAACTAGGAATATATCTGGTCCAGGATTGAAGACATTTGCTAACAAATAGGAAATCCATTCCAGGTTTGTTGGATCACTTAGCTTCACTGATGAAAGTTTACCCTCTCCAGCCTTGGAAAACTTTAATAAATCAGGCCCATTATGCCCAAACCATACCCAGAATCACATAGCATGTTCCTAGCATTCTGCAAATGCAAATGGTTTCTGAACTTAATACGTGAGACCTCACACATTTTCTTTCAGTAGTCCTTGTGTCTCTCAACTCCACCACATACCATCAAATCCTCAGAAATACAATGGCAAGAACATTTAATGTAACCGGTTGATGCATTTTTATGCTTTTAACTGTCCAGTTCCCCAGAGTCTCTTATGTGCATCAATGATCTCTGTAAATTCCTGGGGTAACATGGTCCTATCTTTACCCAGAGCACAGTAACTCCACCCTGACATATCATTGCAGGCCCAAACCCCAAGCAAAGAGATATTATTTCTTTGACTACCTCTGCAGAATGAACTTTATAGTTCAGTGACCTTTTTTTTATGGCGAAGGCTTCAGGAGCAGAACATAGGACCCCTTTTAAAAAGAGTAAAATCATTTCCATAAACTTTGACCTATGTATTCTTTTACATGCACTTTTCAGTAAAGATTTAGCTTAGCTATAAATTCAAATAACTACAATGCTATTCGTGCAATGGTCAGGCATGCTTTGAGGTATCCCTGTCTCCTACAGCTTTGCAGAAGATTGCATGAAAGGGCATAGGTGGAAAAAGAATTCTTCTAGTTGACTCTAGAAATCTCGTATTTTCGATGTAACATGACACAAGAATGGGAAATCTGACTAGGTATTGAAGGAAATACAACCAAAGCTTTCCATTCTGAGGCCCAATATGACCATACACCTGTAACACCACCCAAAATAGCTGAATCTATGCAATGAAGTAGAACCGGTTTCAAATCCTGCCACAGGGGGTGGAAAGTGAGATCTATGTTAACATTGCACTAAAAAATTATAATGTGAGATAATTAAGTACCAGCAAAAGTTACTTGAAGACCTGAATTACATACCAGGTAACCCTTGGAATAATATTACCAGATAGTGTGACTTAAAGCCGCAGCCATTATACAGCAGAACGCTGCAATGGCCATGGGCTGTCATGTTTTTAAAAGACCGGACATTTAAAAAACATTAAATCTAATAAATATATTTTGAATATTTGAAATTAAAATATTTGAAATATGTTGTATTTCAAATATTTTTATTGGTTTTCAAGGGGATTTACAACAAATAAAGGGATGGTGGGGGAATCAAAAAACAATTACCATTTAAAAAGTTGAATGTTTACAATGTCTCAGGATGCAGTAATAAGGATTGATGTAACAATGTGAATCTTCAATAAAAACATTTTATTGAAGACAAATGAGAAATGCTGAAAATCAGTTGAAAAACTAGGGCCTTTCTCTGTCAATTTTGACCAAAAAATGTCTCAAACATTGATAATGAAGGGACGTGGAGATGCCAGAGATGACATGGGTGAGTTCGGAGCTTCACCTAGCTCCAGTCACTGGCACATATAACTGGATACTTAGTTATAAACCGATGATATCAAGCCAAAAAGCACAATGTGGGGCATTTTAACCTAGAGGCTTGCGTATGGGTGTAAGCTCAAGAGAGACATTGGGCCTGATTTATTAAAGGCTGGAGAGGATACACTTTCATCAGTGAAGCTGGGTGGTCCAGCAAACCTGGAAAGGATATGGTACAGGATTCAAAACATTTGCTAGCAAATACCAAATTACTTCGAGGAAATCTATTCCAGGTTTGCTGGATCAGCCAGCTTCACTGATGAAAGTGTATCCTCTCCCGCCTTGGAGAGCTTTAATAAATTAGACCCCTTAACTGGGATTAAAAAGGTCAGTGTGTCCATTGGTGGTTTTTAAGGTTCTCCAGGTAATGCTATGCATGATGAATAAACATATGCTGAATCTGGCAAATGATTCATATTTCCCGGATTGGTGCCTTACCACCAACCAATTCCAAACAGTTTTCAGTAGAAATGTAATCAAAATACATGTGGAATGCTGCCACCGCTAGCTATATGCCACTCAATGGGTATGCACCTATCCATTGCCCACCATACCTGCCCGTTCTTCATTGATAAAGATAACGTCCCCTTCCTGATCAATGTTTGATCAATTTTTTAGTTGAAATTGATTAAGAAGCCCCAGTTTTTCAACATATTTTGATAGATTTAATTGTCCACTGTAGTAAAAACATGACATGAATTCCAATACATTATTGCTGTGGCTTTTTATCACATAAGCTGAAACTATTATTCCAAGGGTTACCTGGTATTCTGCTCCAGGCAGGGGATCCCATCCACATCCTCCTTTGAAGGGGTACAGATACCAAACCCTTGCTCACCTAAATTCAACATACGATGTATGCCTATTGCATAACGAGACTGATATAAAAACTCCTTTATTTATGTGACAATTCTAACGCTTATCCCCTTCAATATTCTCTCCATTTAAAATTAAGCACTGGTGCTGACTTGTTCTCCACTGGTGGAAGGTGTGGAGCAGATCAGTTTCTGCTGTTTAAAATTTTATGTGATAATTTTTCTTTTCTTCATCCGTTGACTCAAAGCGTGTTCCTTTACCCTCCCTGGAGGTATGATTATTTTGTATTTTTAAATGTCAAATCGGTACATTTGACATTTAAAAATACTTCTAATTTTATTTTTCCCGCCGCACGCACGCCGCCCACACACATGTTGCATACCCGGCCCGTATCTGCATCCCCAAGCCTCGTGTCTTCAACACTAACACGCCAAGATGCGAGGCTAGGGGATGCAGATGCCAGGTATCGCCAACGGAATGCTGATACTAACCGGGCATCACCAAATGGAACTAGTTGCTTTCATCGCTGATGGACGCCGCGGGCTCATGAGGATCAGTCCTCAATTCCACCCCAAGTGGGGCTCGGGGTTACCACTTTCCATAAAGAAATTTGACCCCGACCCACACTCGGGATTACCGCCAGGGGGGTTAATGAATGATTTCAACATAGGTAAGTCCCAAGGTGCCAAATCTGGTGAATATGGAAGATGTTCCAGTGTAGTAATGTGTTTGTCGGTCACAAAAAGTGCTGTGTGAGAAGGAGCATTGTCCTGATAAAGAATGAAACCATTTTCACACATTTCTGCCGTCTTTTCCTGACTCTCATTCAGCTTGGTCTTCCTTATGATAATCTTGGGTCACTGTTGTGCGTTCTGGAACCCATTCTGCCAAAATGACGCCCTTCATGTCACAAAACATGATGAGCATGACTGTGAATTTGGACCTTCTTGATTCTTGTGTTTCCAGTGACTGTGGTTTTGTTTCCAGTGACTGTGTTTTTGTTTCAGGATCATACAGGAAGATCCGGGTTTCGGCACCAAGTGATGACTTTATGAAAATGTTCGGCTCCACTTCAAGTTGCAGAATGTTAGCACAAATTTCTTTGTGGCTCTCTTTTTGCTCTGGTCCGAAATTTTACAAATTGCTTTGTATTGCTCAACCTTTACACTTGTCATGATTTCAGCACATGAGGGCAAACACAACGGCATTAAACGGTGATTGAATTTGTGGTGCATGTTTGGAGAAGTTTCACCATTCATGGCAAGTGATCAGAATCATCTTACAGATTATATTTGAAAACCAAGAGGCTTTATTTTGGGAGTATAACATACAATAATAACAGTGTAAGAACCCAGTTTGGTACATTGCCTGGAATTTTGACCTTCATGGGTGCCAGACGACCATGCAAAGAACCAGAGCTTATCGCTTCTTTTGTATTGGCTAGTCATGTATTAACTATGAGAATATGAAAAGTAGGCAACGATCATCCATGACTGATAGCAGAGCTGCTGTTGGCAGGAGCATGCTAATTTGTTTGCTTTTCAGCATAAGAGGAAGCACTGTAGGTATTTGTTCTCAGCTCAATGCCCGGTTTCAGCACGTGACAACATTATCTGATTCTAACCGAAATACATGAACACCAGCCTAAACCTTCACTGGGTTCAGCCATAACAGCAAGCTTCACTTGTTACCTCATCATTTCTGTAGTGCTAAAGGGGGATTGGTATAGTTCAATAGACCCAGAGGTAACGGCCAACAATGGAGAGGATACATTATAAATCAATGAAAGTCCAGTGACACATGGTCAGAGCAGATGAGAAAGAGTAGAAGGTCAGCAGGCTATTGGCCAAATCAGGCCAAATCAGAGTCCAAATTTTTAAGCAATGGCCAACAAAAACATATGTAACAAGTTGATGGCCAATATAAGAAAGGGCAAACTGGGTACAGACTCCAAAAAATGCACAGCCATAATTCAAGGTATATCAGGCAGACGTCAGAGAAATCCAGACCCAGGTCATGAGCAAACAGACAAACCTGTTGATCAAGCACAAGCTTAAAGCTGTAGCATTGCTTTAAAGCACACTAATGAGGACAGGGGTGCAACAGAGACCTGTGCTGCTATACTCAGTAATGACCAGCAGATGGCGAATTCAAGGCTAAAAAATAGAGTGAGACAAGCAGAGATTCATAATAGCCTAGAGATATTCCTGCTTCTAGGAAAATGTCCCAACTAATACTTCTTTAAAGGAAGATCTGAAGCACTGTTTAGAGTGCAGAAGAATTAGAACTTTTGTAAGGAATGTATTGCTGTCGTTGTCCCCAAGGGAAAGATTCTCATGTCTTGATCAGTTTTCTGGAAGAGAGAATTCTGTTTTTCTGGAACACAAACAGAAACTCAGCCCTATCTAAAATGTTAATAAATTGCCTGGAGCTGGGCTTTACAGTAAATGAGACAATGCATCCTGCCATTTTTTTAGCCAATGCACAACAGAGGACAGATTTTGGGACCACACCCTTGACGCATCAGTTCTGTTTGGTGGAACTGGTCCACTCGTTGATCCTTATCTTTACACACAAATACCGACCTCAGAGAAGCAAAGTCTGGCAGGAGAAGTAAGAGACTAACAGAAATCATGCTTGATATTGGGAGCGGTGGTTGTATCTTCTATGGCTGAATCTATTAAGCAGGAGATGGTCCTCCTTTGACCATCCAAGATGGTTGAAGGCCTTTAGGCGTGTTACCATTTCACTTTCTTTATTTGTTGGGAATGTTGGGACTTAACTTGTTGGCCATCAGATATTAAAACTATGGGGTTTTCCCCAGTGGACATCAAGAAAGTAATACATTTTATCTTACCCTTTTACGTTCAACTTTCTGTCTCTCTCGGAACTCTTCCATCTTCCTTGCTTCGTCTCGTAGGGTTTGTGCCAGCTGAATATGACATTGACCCACATTATCAATCTCTGTGAAAAATACAGGAAGCAGGGTTTAGATGACATCAGGGACTTGAGTCTGATTTATTAAAGCTCTCCAAGACTGCAGAAAATAGACTATCATGGGTGAACCTGCAAACTGGAATGGACCAGGTCCAGGCTGAAACATTTACCAACTAAAAGCAAACAAATTATAAGAAATACATTCAAGGTTTGCTGGTTCACCCAGGTTCTCCCATGATAGTCCATCTTTTCCAGACTTGGAGAGCTTTAAAAAATCAGGCCCATTATTTTAAACTGAAGGTTTGGTATATCTAAAAGAACCTGCATAGGAGCAAACATCTTAACATGCCTGCTATTATCTATATCACTCCCCTGTATTCAATGATACCCACCAACTTATTCAATGTTACTTTGGGATAAACTCCAGGCCAAACAAATATTGTAAAACAGCCATGAGTATAATTTCTTACTATTCTTACTATTCTTTCTATTTTTGGTGTAATTTGTGTAAAAATTCCAGATCTGTGCAGTAATGAAATATAAAACATTTCCTGCACCCAATATAAAACATTTCAAAACAGTATTCTTTGTGATAAAGACCGGTCACTGCTGTTCTCCCTTCTTGTGCAGGGTAACTGGTCTTGCATCTGCCCCCTCCATGTATTTTTCAGCAGCTAGCCTGTAGAAAGAGAAGTTGATTGGCCCCTTCCAAAATCCTACTCTGTAGATATTCTTCTTATTATTATTATTATTATTAATATTATTATTAATAATATTAATAACAAACAGAATTTCTATAGTGCCAACATGTAACAAGGTGCTGTACATTAAATAGGGGATGCAAATGACAGACAAATTCAAACAATGACGCAGGAGGAGGTGGAAAGGACCCTTCCCACAAGAGCTTACAATCAAAGAGATAAGCACATTGATTATTTTACTTCTTTCTTTGTCAATGTTTGTGTGGCATTTGGTTTATTTATAGCCTTTGCGGCTACCAAGGAATATATTTAAACCTTGATGGGGTTGGACTTTTCATGACTTTATGGTGAAAGCCTGCCCCTTGATTGGGCAGTAAGGGTGTCACATAATCACATCAAACTGACCCTTTAACATATTCGTTCCACCTTTTGCTTCTTTGGGCTGTTTGTATTTTTGAATGAACCTGATTGTTATTGGACTTTCTTTAATATTGCAAGACACTTTGTTTTGGCTGGGTCATTGGTCTTGGGACTTTTAAAGCATATAATATTTTTTTGAACACCTCAAACAATATATTTAGAAATAATCCAATGATTTATTAATTTATAATTTATAATTCATAATACTTGGTTAAAAACATCACAAAAATCCAAAAGTTGGAACATAATAAATCCAGAGGTTAGTACATAATGAACAGGCTAATGCTATATCAACGCGTTTCTCAGAACAAAGTCCTCTTCATCAGGGCTTCATTAGCTGCTATCAATAGAGATGTCTATTTTCTGGATAAATGAGTCACAGGATCCATCAATGCAGGTATCCTATATCAGGTTGGTACAGGCTAATAATGCAATCATTTCCAAACTTTGGATCCTTTGACTCATTTATCCAGAAAATAGACATCTCTATTGATAGCAGCTAATGAACTCCTGATGAAGCGGACTTTGTTCTGAGAAACGCGTTGATATATCATTAGCGTAATCATTATGTACTAACCTCTGGATTTAATATGTACCAACTTTTGGATTTTTGTGATGTTTCTAACCAAGTTTTATGAATTATAAATGAATAAATCATTGGATTATTTCTAAATATATTATTTGAGGTGTTCACTAATTTATTATATGCTTTAAAAGCCCCAAGGCCAATGACCCAGCCAAAACAAAGTGTCCTGCAATGTTAGATTGAATGGGATTTGGCATATTCTAACCATTTGCATTAATCTAAAGGAGCTATCTACGGTACATTTGTTAGATTAAATTTTCTTTGTTCATTTGTGTTTTAGCCAACTGTTTGCAACTTCTTAAAGGGCATAAAAGTGCAAATCGTTCTTAAAACGTTCCCATTCCCCCCAAAGATGGCAGCTATACAGAAGGCCAGCCATCCAAAGCAGAACAGCACTCATTTCACTTATATCTTTGGCTGGTGCCGTTCTGTTCTGGATGTCTTGGGGCTGTCATGTAAAAGAACCAGGCAAAATAAATGGGTTGCCTGAACACAAGCGGGACTTCTCTCCATAAAGATAATGTGGTACCAGGAAGAAGGAACATTGAAGGCAAATACTTCAGTAGATCACTGCATTCTAAAGAATGTGGGGAACTAAAACAAGAAGCAGCCCTTTACAACTTATCAAGGCATTAGAAAAGTAGAAGTAACTTTTCTTGGCATGTGCGTGTAAAATAAACCAAAGTAAATATATCAAAAGATAAAAAAGTTAAATGACTTCTCTTTTCTTTGCACCTAATAGAAATATAGAATCTGTATCTAACAATGTAAACACTCAGCTTTTTTTATCTGGCCATTACCTCAATCCTCAAGACTGTAAAACACGAAGGACAATGCCAGACTTGTTGGTTAGCAAGTGTGAAATGTCTATATATTTACCATTTACCTTGTGATAGCAATAAAGATTGGTGAAAAAAAGTTTAGAGATTTTACTCTGATAAAAAGTGCATTCAGTTCATTGGTGGGTTCCTGCAGGGAGGTGGCTCACCTTTTTAAAAAGGCCCACCCCTGCGGAGCACACTAGCCACAATCTTTGCATTATGGCTTGGGGAGCCTATTAGAGTTTAGCCCATGGTGTTTCATGGTGTTGTAATGATTTACTTGTACATCAACAATATATAGCAGTCTGGGTAGACTTAGACTTTTACAGAATACATACTGCTCTGCAAAATACACGTAGTAGATAAGATAAGACCTCATTTATACTTAGACAGTTACACAGAGTACAGTTATGTCATATTTAGTTCCTGTTTGTTGCTCAATGATATAGCTCTTCCTATAAAAGTTGATAAGTAACTGCAAGTAATAAACTATATAAAATACCACTAGCGTAAAAAATGCTCATTTTATTTGGAAGTTTGACTGTGCCTCCCTGGCATTTGATTGGTGTAGACACTGCATGGCCACTTTATTAGGTACACTTTGGTGGGCCCCCTTTCAGAATTGTCATAATTTTATGGCATAGACAAGATGCTAAAAATATTCCTTGGGGATTTTGCTTCATATTGGCATGATAGCATTGACCACTGGCTGAATCACTGCACTTCTGTGATGTGAAGCTTCTATTCTACTACATTCCAAAGGATAAATGGACATCTGGTGACTGTGGAGGCCATTTGAGTCCGGTGACTGGCTAGTCATGTTCAAGAAACCAGTTTGAAATTATCTGAGCTTTGTGACATGGCATGGTATCTTCTGGAAGTAGCCATCATAAGATCGGGACACTATGGTCCTAATGGGATGAACATGGTCTGCAACAATACTAAGAGAGGCTGTTTTATTTAAACAATGCTTAGACGGTGCCAAGTGGCTCAAAGTGTGCCAAAAAAAACCCTGTACGCTATTACACTATCACCACCAGCTTGAATCATTATTACAATGCAGGATGAATCCATACTTTCATGTTGTTGGTGCCAAAATTTTGACCCCACCACCCGAATGCTGCAGCAGAAATCAAGACTCATCAGACCAGGCAATATTTTTCCAATCTGTCCAATTTTGAGTCCAAATAAATTGTAGCCTCCAGTGCCTGTTCTTGGCCTGTAGGTGTAGAAGCTGGCATGGTCTCCGGCTGCTAGAGCCCATCTGCTTTGAACTTCAACATGTTGTACATTCAGAGATTCTCTTTTACAGACTTTGAGTGCTTATTTGAGTTATTAATGACTTCCGGCATCTTCAAGGCATTTGCATCCGGAGACTGGCTGCTGGTTATTTTCCCCTTTTTGGACTATTCTCTGTAAACCCTACATATGGTTGTGAGTGAAAATCCCAGCAGATCAGCAGTTTCTAAAATACTCAAACCAGCTCGCCTGGCACCAACAACAATGCCACGTTCACTGTCACTTAATCACCGTTTTCCCCATTCTGATGCTCGGTTTAAACTTTAACAAGTCATCTTGCCACATCTACATACCTAAATGCATTGGGCCTGATTTATTAAAGCTGTCCAAGGCTGGAGAGGTTACACTTTCATCAGTGGAGCTGGGTGATCAAGCAACACTGGAATAGATTTCTTAAAAGTAATTTGCTATTTGTTAGCAAATGTTTTCAATCCTGGACCAGATCTATTCCAGGTTTGCTGGATCACCCAGTTTCACTGCTGAAAGTGTATCCTCTCCAGCCTTGGAGAGCTTTAATAAATCAGGCCCACTGAGCTGCTGCCATTCATGACCGATTAGAGATTTGTGATAACAAGCAGATCAATCAGTGTACCCAATCAAATGGCCGGCAAGTATGCATATACATACATATTATACAACACTAGAAAGTCTTTTGATCTATCTGTTTGATAAGTGCGGAAAAATAGTTTTTGGCCATACCAGAAATTTATTGATGTCCTATACTTCTATGAACCTCTGTTATCAGTTACATTTCCCAGCTATTTCTAAAGCTACGTACACCTGTCAGATTTTTATCGCCCGATAATCGGCATCGGCCAATTATAGGGCGAAAATCTGCCGTGTGTACAGTCGGTGTCGTCCATCGTCCGGACGACCGACCTGCCGGATCCACGGACGATGGACGACAGCCGATCCTAATGAAAGTGAAGGGGAGAGCGCGCAGCAGGGTGCCGCTCCGTCGCTCTCCCCCTCCCCTCTCCATAGAGCATGAACGGTGCTGTATGTACAGCACCGTTCATGCATCGTGCACTCCCTTGTCGTTGGAAAGGATCGTGAAAGATCCTTTCCAACCACAAAAATTGACAGTGTGTACTCAGCTTAAGTTACAGAATACCTCTTATTTTGTTATGGAGGGGTCCTAACATGATACCTGGCCCAAGATGGCACAAGTATATCATATATACAGTATGATCAATGAATGTTGTCACCCTAGGACAGGAAGCGTGCTACTTCCAGGATCACAAGGAAACCAATGTGCAAACAAATGAAGTCATCATATCAACTTGCCTATGCAATAAACTCTGCACACAATAAAAAGTTACCTGCTTACTGTTCAAGGTAAAAGTTTGTGTTATACTTAGAGACAAGCCTGACAGATATAGCATACTGCAATCTGCAGAAGTCATAATAAAATAAATGACATAAAATGAATGACATGGTATAACCCTGTGTGTTGTATAGGATAATGGGTACAGTTATGGCATTGTCAGCTCATAGTAGATGTACATGTTGTATCCAGTCATCAAAATCATATTGATATAAAAAAGTAAGCTTACTATTGTGTGATATTTCCCCCACCTCCTAGATTGTAAGCTCTTTGGGGAAGGGTCCTCTCCTCCACCTGTGTCTGTATCTGTCTGCTCTCTTACTGACCAATCACAGGGTGGTAAGGGGGTAAACTTGTAACTTTAAAATCAGGTCTTTGATCGAGTTTTGTCTATATATTTAGCGGTTTGTCTAGGTTTCAGTTTTAAGGTGGGGCCACCCTAACATATTACCCCCTTGTAGGGTGTCAAGGCATGAACCTAACTGGATAGGACATGACCACACAAAATCAACTTTCAAAAAAGGGTGCTGTCAGAGACATTGCAAAGACATAGACGGATATATAGAAGTAATCAGGGAGCAAATGGGTTTCAGGCCAAAATGTTGTAAAATCTGGTCTTTGAGTTAACAAAAAGATACCGAACATGAAGAAGTCTTCTTTAAAAGATGATCTCATGATGACCGATGATCTCATGATGACCAATATAACTAGTGAATAACAATCATGGTTCCATTGAAGCCTAGGGTTCCTCCAGGGGTTGCTGGGGGTTCCCTGAGTGCAATGAGCAATTTGTTTTTTCAGGTCAGTTTAGGTGACACCAATGATCTTTCTGGCTATCTGTAAGGGTGACATTCTTCCCAATGGCCAGCAATGTAAGAGGAATTCTTCCTACTGACCATCATAATAATATACTGTGAGCTGTGGCTATAAAAATTATAGAAGGGGTTCCCTGAGACCTGAAAGTTATTTCAAGGGTTCCTCCATGGTAAAAATGTTGAGGAATGCCGACTATAACTATATCAAGCTCCCTAAAACTCATGACTTTGATGGCCATTGGAAAAACATGACTGGGAAAAGGTAGGTCAGATCTTAACCTCTAAGTTGTGGATGATATATGAACCACATAGGGCCATGGGTGACTCCAAAATACACCGAAGATAATAAAAAGATTTAGGAAATCACCTGGGACCGGTAGGGTGAGCCTAAAGAATAATTAAATAGTTACATTTAAGAGTCTAGGTGCTAGGTTGGGTTTAGTTTTTCAGCCTCTGATAACTTTGATGGTTTGCTTGTGAAAAAAATAAAATTTGTTGAGCTGCAAAATGAATCCGGGAGAAAGGAATTTGCCCAATGTAGGGTCATAAGGGGACGACAGCACTGCATGAGGTCTTTGTACGGCAGGGTAACACTACAAAAACAGATATGGTGGTGAAAGGTGAACTATGAGACAAAAACATTTTAGGAATTTTCCAAAAACAACTTAGGGGTTTGTACATTCACAATAATGGAGATGTAAAGTCGAATGAAACAGATTTTTATTATTATTCACCTGGTTTTCAAAAAGGAAACCCTAAGTTAGATCCTAATAAGTATATAAATCTGTAATATATGATACCGGGCAGGGCAAAGTGTGTTGCTACACAATGGCCCAGGACCCTCCTCAGCCAACAGGGGCCCCTACAAAATCCCCAAGTTGGTTCTGCTCAGGGTCCCACTATTATGTCCACCAACTACCAGTCCTGAGACGTTATTTTCATTACACCTCCTTTCCATTAATGTCTATGCCTATTCCTTAAGTGTATCTATAGAGAGAGCCATGGTTGTCACCCAGGCTGATCTTTGATGCACCCCTTCGTTCATCTCCATTAAACGGGGAATGATGGGACTGGTAGTTTACACAATAGAGAACAAGTATTGATTTACTAATAATATATATTACTCCCCCCCCCATCTCATAGATTGTAAGCTTTTGGGGCAGGGTTCTTGTCTCCTCCTGTGTCACTGTCTGTATCTGTCTGTCATTTGCAACCCCTATTTAATGTACAGCACTGCGTAATATGTTGGAGCTATATAAATCCTGTTTATTAATAATAAGAAGAATCCGCTTGCATATTTCACTAAGCTTAGTAGCCAATCTGAAGCTCTGCAGACTTCATCTATCCAATCTTGTGCAAGGAAAATTCCATGGCTGGGCATACACATATTGTGAGGGTTTATGCTCAGGATCACCTTTGCTGGGGTCAAAGGACACTTGTCTGATTCATCCGAATCAGATCACACACTGAGGTAAAGGTGTTAAGCTGACATGCAGTCAGGTTTATGTGAAAGTTGCAGATAAAATAACAAAAACAGAAAAAGAAAACCTTTCCTGTCCAGCACTTAGTATACATCTGACGTTCCTGTCTATCAGCTGGAGGGCTTCTCCCTGTCAGCTCAAAACCAAGCCTTCAGCAACCTTCCACTCACTTTTGAGCTCACTCACCCAGACTGACTGTCTGTGTCTCTCCAAGCCAAGCTGAGCCCACACAGACCCCTGTCTGTGTCTCTCCAAATTAAGCTCCTAACTGAGCTCCTGGCTCTATGTTATATCCCCACCCTTAGTGCTTCTTAATTAATTATCTCACAGGTGAGGGTCTTCCACCCGCTACTTCACACAGGAGAGGAATCTTGGACAAATATACCTCCCTTCTACCTCCAATCCTGCCTTGGTGTCACAATATATACTTATACATATAATATTAAGCAATAATATTAATAATAATATATAAACAATACATAGCTGACAGCTATATAGTACTTACGTTGTTTAAAGTTATCCAGAGCCCTTTTGAGAGTGCTAAAGGTGAGAAACAGAAAAGATGATATTAGTAATGTGGGGAAAGTTTGGTGACCTGGTGCTGCAAATATAAGTCTAGCGGGTCACGTGGTTGTCACCCTGATACTCTGACTTCAATACTTTAACACTGAAGCGTAACTCCAGGAAATAAGTAATAACCATGACTATAGTGCTGTTCTGGACCCATGTGATGCCCATTTATATTTCAAGCTGCTTCTTCAACGTGACCACCTGATTTTTGGTTTTACCACTTAGTGAGTCTCTGACTATTGAAAGTCAATAAACAGGTGACATGATGATCCATAAGGCATGGATAAGAATCACTAGACCCCAAAAAGACAGAAGTGTAAGCTTTCATATTTCTATTGGAACAGGTTTTAGTGATTGAGCCACTTAGGGGGCGCTCTCATTGGCTTATTGCAATTACTATAAAAATACATTGACCTTATAAAACATTGTAAAAAGGGAAGACAAGCACAGCCATTGGTTAGGAAGCAAAGTATAAAGGAAAAAAAGGCTCCATGTAAATACAATTAAAAAATATAACCTGTACATGTATACAATGTTATTAAAGTTCATTCATTTATTATTACAATGTTCTTTATCAAGCTAATTAAAAAGGAAATTGTACATCCCTTTTTAAAAGGGAACTTGCGGTAAGCATTGGCGTTCTGCGATGGTTTAACTATGGTTCCAACTTCTCCCATTCAAGTTGGTTGCTCCTAGGGACAGCAGTATTTTCATGTGCACCCAGAAGCTGCTAACCTCATGGTTCTATACCGTAATAAAAGGAGCAATTAGGGGGTCTGTTTATAGTTTCACCCAAGATTCACCCAACTTTTACACATTTTTTACACTGGATTCAGTTAGAAAGCATGACAAGTTGATTCAAACATTTTTGTAAATTAATGTGAAAACTGTGTTTATTTTGGGTAATTGTTGGATGAATCTTGGGTGAAAATATTTACAAAATGACCCCTTAGATTCCAAGGTATAGAACAGGCATGGGCAAAATACGGCCCGGGGGCCGTATACGGCCCAATGTGGATGATTCTCTGGCCTTTTGGGTGTTCCGCGGCTCTGACCGTTGCTACCCTGAGCAAGGTCATGAGAGGAACCCCGCCGGGGGGGAGGGGCACAACTGCCAGAGCCGTGGAACACGTCCCTGGATCTGAACCTGCGATGAGAGAGTGGGCAGGTTGTGTCACTGCACACAACCCCACCCACTCTCCCATCACAGGCTCAGATCTACGATGGGAGTGTGGGCGGGGTTATGCCATCATGACGTCACATCAGGGGCTGCCTATTAGCCCCTCTGGCAAATTTTTTTTCAGATTGTGGCCCCTGGCTAAAAAAGTTTGCCCACCCCTGCTATAGGAGCATGTTTTTTAAATGACAATGTTATCTTCTATTACACTGGGGAACAATTTTGAACAAATTTTTAGGCTTATTTACACTAAAATAGGTCTGCTGATTTTGAAAGTGCAGCTAGTTTTCTTCTATCACATCAGGTTTTCTCTCTATAGCTTATATTATTGCAATTATTGTAGCGTGGATTTGTATAGGCTATTCATTTACACACAAGACAGTGTGGTCAGAGGTTGTGCGCTGCTCTACGTGCTGAATAAGCAAAATGTATTTCTCCACTTACACACGTATTTCCTTTCTTTCAGATCATGTCTGGCTCTGCCGTTTCCCGTGGTAAGTGGCTGAACATCCCTGATTCATTTTGTTATATCTGTGGCAGTTTCACCATTCCCAGTCAAAGGGTGAACATCAGTACATTTGTAGAACAAGCCTATTTGGCATATTTCAAAGTTAAACTTTGTGATCAAAGTCTTGGGCCCTTCATAAGGTGTGCAAACAGTGTCTCGAGGGTTTAGGTATGTGGACAACGGGAACACGTGATAAGATGCCATTTGGTATACCTATGGTTTGGTGAGAGCCAGGAGATCATTTCAGTGACTGTTACTTTTGTTTAGTGAAAACTTCAGGATATAACTAGAAAAATAAATGTAACATAGAGAAACCTAGTCTACCATCTGCTATACGCCCCGTGGCGCATTCAGATGAAATCCCAGTGCCGGTTTTGCTTACACTACCCTCTCTTAAAGAACATGATTATGGTGATGAACTAGGTGACAACAATGATGAAGAGTTTTAAATTGAAGAGGACTCTGGTCGTAAGGGATTTGATCAGCATGAGTTAAGTGATTTGGCACGTGATTTGGGACTATCGAAGAAGGCTTCAGAACTCCTAGCATCAAGACTGCATGAGAAAAACTTATTTGAAAAAGGAACGAAGGTATCGTACTTTTGAACCAGAGAAATTGCATTTCTGCAGTACTTTAGAGCTGACAGTGGCTTTGTGTATTGCCATAACATACCGGGTTTAATGGAGGAATTGGGAATTCCAATCTATAACTCAACTGAATGGCAACTATTCGTCAATAGCTCAAAGCAGAGCTTAAAGTGTGTCCTCCTTCACAATGGCAATATATTTGGGTCAGTCCCAATTGGCCATTCTGTTTCTCTTTGTGAAGAATATGCAGACACAAATAGAGTCAGTGAGTTGTCACCAACACAATTAGGTCATCAGTGTTGACCTTAAAATGGTACGCTTCCTTCTTGGTCAGCAATGCAGATACACCAAGTATCCCTGTTATCTGTGCATGTGGGACAGCAGAGCTCGTGAGAGGCATTGGGTGGAAAGGAATTGGCCTCCAAGATCTGCCCTAAAACCAGGTGATGCAATCATTCTACATCAGCCACTTGTTGATAGAAAGAATATTATATTCCCGCCTCTGCACATGAAACTGGTCTGATGAAGAAGTTTGTTAAAGCATTGCCAACTGAAGGAGAAGTTTCAAGTACATCATTTTGGCATTTCCTAGGCGGTCATTTGAAAGGCCCGTGTGTTTGATGGTCCACAGATTCTGCAGCTCATCAAAGATGAAAATTTCTCCAGGACAATGCCAGAAGTGGAAAAGAATGCTTGGTTATCTTAAGCGTAAATATTTACCTTAACTGCTTTTTTTCAAACACAGCGGCCTTTATTTTTTCAAATGACAGGCTCAGAAATGCCAAAACTTTCAAATGTTTTACTGTAATAAAACATGTCATTGTGTAACAATAAATCCTTTCTATGAACAAAAGAAATTTAAATAAGCAGTACATTCAAGTTATTATTTCATTAGTTTTTCATTGTATGTAAAATTTGTATGTTCTTTGACAAAAAATGGTGGGTACCCTGTACCGTAAAAACTGGATGTGATAGAAAAAAATAGGGGGTAATTTCTGGATTCACCACCCAAAAATTAGTAAAAAACAAGTGTAAGATCTTACTCAACAACAAATGCTCTCGCCAGCGTTATTGCTATTTTTAAGTGTTTTTTTGTTTTTCCATCACCCCATCACAGATTTTATTCTCTTGCACAATTGTGGCTCCGGTGTGGTTCAGGATGTTGGCGGTTGTTGAAGCCATGTGTGCCGTAGCCATTATAGTCTTCTCCCCAGACTCTTTTAGATGGGCGCACCACCCAGCACTTTTCAGTACTTTGTGATTTTCTATCACTACCGGCACTATATTTTCAGGCTGGTGATGAACGTTAGGGGAAGTGGTGAAGTCAATCCCAATAACATAAGTCGCAGTGTTATCCCCTGGCCCTTTTAGCCAGGCGCCACCCGGCATTTTTTGGTGGACAACCCAGTTGTTTTTGGGTGATTACTGAAAAGTTGGGTCACAATATAGGAGCTGCTACCCCCCAACAGCTTCTACCCAACCAGCTTAAAAAAATTTCTGGGGCAAATACTGCATTACACCATACAGACATGGACAGGGAATGATTCACTCACTTCATTTCTGTTTGTCCGCAGGGTTTTTTCTTGGTTAAATTTATCAGGTCTTTCCCGTAGCGTTCTTCAATTGCTGCCCTATGGAAGACAATAAGACACAGATATATGAGCATCATTTTCAGGGGGTGGCAAATAGAAACACCCAGCCCATTCATGGTGGGGGTAGATATTTCTAGGCTATCGGTATACCCAAAGAAGGGTGTCCCCATTGGTGGACATTGTGATTGGTGGGCACTGGAATTGGTGGGCATTGTTTGTGATTGGAGGGCATTGTGATTGGTGATCACTGGAATGGGTGGGCCTTGTGATTGGTGATCACTGGAATTGGTGAGCATTGTGTTTGTGATTGGTGGGCACTGGAATGGGTCGGCCATGTGATTGGTGGGCACTAGAATTGGTGGGCATTGTGTTTGTGATTGGTGGGCATTGTGATTGCAGTGGACAAGATGGGTGTCATGAAAATCCATGGTTAGCCGTACCTTCTTCCAGCATTGGATTCCTTGGCATCTGGTCACATGAACTATTATAGGTAGATTGGTGCTGGAAGATGCCGATTGGTCACAAATTGGTTGGGGCTGCTTTGATTGGAGCCTAAAGCTGTTAGGGGGGTTTATTTAAATATTTACCCTTAGGGTGTTCCCCTCCTCCTCTTACTAACCTATCTTTAAGGAAGTCCTCGAACTCTTTGCAGTTCTTCCTCCCATCATTCATGTGTTGAAGGAGGCAGTCATATCCGATGTTACTAGTGATATCCGGGCTCTGTACAGGAGAGAAAAAAAAGATCCAATCATTTCATTGGCCGTCCAGGGCCCAATCCTTGGGGAAGAACCCCCTCTGAAATACAAATACAAACCTACGGTGTGCACTTGAAGTAATTTGGCCCCCCCTCCGCCATTAATCCATCATCATCTGATGCAGCTCAGAATGAAGCCCTCCTATTGGCTCCCATTAGTACCATTGCCCAATAGCTACTCCCCATATAGGTCTTATAACCAAAAGCGCCCCTGCTTATGGGTCAATTGAGAGGCAAATTGCCCTTTGAAATCCACAGCTAGGCTCCCCGAGCCCCAGGCGAGGGATATAAGTATCCCATCCAGTGGTATTATCCATGCAAGAAATTTTTTGGAAAAGGCCAACCATTTTTTTTTTTTATCCTGATCAGTTCTCCGCTACTGGACTACAGAACACCCCTCACTAATAACAGAATGTGTTCTGTAGTCCAACACTTCAGTAGGGCACAGGCAGCATCCTCAGCAGTTCAAACAACTCCACATGTTGTCGCATTAATTGATGCATTTATAAACAGAATATAGCTGACTCATATAACAGGAAGGGGACAGTGCAACCAAAATGTGCGATGCGGGAAGAGCCGCACTGCCCGGGGCTAGGTACACCCTGCCGCTCTGCACTGCCGGTCCAACGGGTTCCACAAGTGTCGACTCATGCAGAATAAGTCACCACGATGAACTGCTGCCAAATCATTTCCAGGGACAGTCCCTGGTTGGAAACAATGGCAGAAATATAAGATAGCAAATTCAGGCAGACCTGTAGTGCTCAATACATCATTAAATGGCCAAATCTGACTTCCTGTACAGATGAGCTCGGAATAGTTGAGGGAGAAGCAGCACGAGTCAGTCAGTTCAGGTACTGATAAAGAAGCATGCTAGTAGCAAGTGAAAAGAAGGAAAACATGAGGGTAGCACAGTGCTGCTTTTTTTATCACTGTATTGTCACAGGCTGGGGGTGCGTCCAGAGCATCCTGGGCTCAGAGATGAATAATACTGGCTGTTATTTGACCTGGAAAACTGAGGACATCTAGTGGTGGAAAAATATTACTACTGGGGACAGCTCTAGAATGAAGGTGATGAGCTGGGCTTTGAAGATGATACATGGAAACTTCCACACTCTGATGGAGGTCAGGGGCTCTGCCCAGAAAGACTAAGGACATCTAGTGGTGGAAAAAAGTACTGCTAGGGACAGATACAGATTGAAGGCATGTAGCTCTGCTCTGAAGATTCTTCTTTGAAAACACTACGCCTTCTGGAAGTTAGAAAGGGGGTTCCTGTGCACTACAGAAAGACGGAGGACATCTAGTGGTGGAAAATAAGTAATTCTGGGTACAGCTCTAGATTAAACATAAGTAGTTCTGCTTTAAAGATGCTACGTGGAAAACTCTACACTGTTTGAGGTCAAGGGAGCACCCTAGGTGGACTGAGGACATCTAGTGGTAGAAATAAGTACTGCTGGGGACAGCTCTGTGTTTGAAGGTAAGTAATTCAGCAAAAGCCCCATTTTAGAATTTTATCTTTTAAAGGGCCAATAAATGTTTGAACTTATACTTGAGAGGAATTCTGCCTCAACCTGCTGCATGGAAAACTCCTCATATTGATGGAGGTCAGGAGGGGGCTGCCTCGAAAGACTAAAGACATGTAGTGGTGGATACTAGGTACTACTGGGGAAAGCTCTGGATTGAAGGCAAGTAGGGGGATGAGGAGCATTTACACTACAGGAGGACTGAAGACATCTAGTGGTTGAAAATAGGTACTACTGGGTGCAGCTATAGATTAAAGGTGATTAACTCTGCATTTAGAATTCGATATGGAAAAACTCCACACCCTGCAGAAGGTCCAGAGGGTGGACCTATACATTATATAAATATTAAGAACATCTAGTGGAGGAAAACATGTACTACTTGGGACAGCTCTGGATTAAAGGTAAGTAGCTACATGGAACACTCCACACTGTTTGAGGTAAGGGGAGCTGCCTAGAAAGACTGTGGGTAGTGGTAGGAAATAAGTACTGCTGGGGAAAGCTCTAGATTGAAGGCACAAAGCTCTTTTTTTTTAGATTCTAGATGGAAAACTCTACATTTTGCTTGAACAGATCAGGAGAAAGAGCGGATGATGCCTGTACACTACAGGAAGTCTGGGACATCTAGTGGTGGAAAAAAGTACTGCTAGGGCAGCTCTGTGATTTAAGGTTAGGAATTCAGCAAATTCTAAAAAAAAACTGCAAAACACTGCTGCAACAGGAGGTACCCTTTAAGCACTAAAAAAGTTATATATTTAAAATTCTAATTTTTCACAGAAAGCCTTATATTCTTCATTCTGGCTATTGTACTCTTAGTACAGAGTCCCACTTTAAGTTACAAGGAAAGCTGCAAACCATCACTATAGAAAAGTTCGCAATGTGCCTGGAGAAATATTTTAAATATGCCGACACGGACAACCTTTGCACCAGAATCAACCAGATTATACAAATGTATTTTTCCAGGAACTTCCTCGTGTTTCACATGTTTTTTTTTTTTTGTTCTTTCTCAGTTCTAAAATGAATAAATTACAAATTTTCTAACAGGGAAATGAAAACCAAAAAAATATTTGGAAGGGGTTGTAACTATTGTAGAATGTAAGTCCCCCATTTATTATCATCATCAGAGTAAGTATAGAAAGGGTAGGATGGGAGGGGGATCAATGTATAGATTTACCTCCCTAATTGTCCTGGTAAGCAGTAACACTAAGGGTAGTAAGAAATAATAATTGTTGTCACTGATATAGAAACAGAAACAGGAAGGAAATTTTCATTTCAGAGAAATTTCCATTTACTTTCAAAAAATTTCCCATGTGTATGCATGAGATTTACCCCATCCCTGTCCAGCCAATCAAGCTTGACTCTGGAAGAAGGCGGGGTTAGGGAAAGGGGGCCACACCCACTGCACTCATTTATGAGCATGCAATACGGTGAATTAATAGTCCCTTTAAGACAGGAGGGAAGCTGACAAACCTGTCCAGGTGGTTGGCCATGGTAGGTGCCCCTGGTGGGGGAAAATGGCCACTGCACTTTTCAAAGGGACAGAAAGAATTTAGTGTGTGTAACTTCCGGCAATCAGCTACATTTATTGCGTCTTGACAGTATTTTTTTTTTATCTGTTCAAAAAGTTCAAAAATGCCTAAAGCTCCTGTCCTGTGCACACTTCCTGTGTTGTCTCATTGGTTCTCACTGTCCCTACCAGTCCATGATTTTGGCTACAGAATATTTAGTGCCGTTTGTTGGAGAATATGATGAGGGGGTCATTTTATCAAATGTTAACTGGACAGGGCTGACACCAATTCACCCAAAACAGGGCTTAGGAGAGCCTCTGGAAGATCAACAGGGAATTAAATGGATAAAACATGGAGAATTGTCAATGTACTGCAAAGATGCAATAAATAGGTTTCTGACCTAGCATACACTTTAATTTTATAACACTACCTCAGAGGTGACAGGAAGTGGGGTGAAATCTTTTACAAGGGGCCACACACCTTATTAGTAACATAAAGGAATGTTGGCCCTTCTGCACTAAAATTAAAAGTTTTCCTATTACACTGACCATTTAATGAGTTTTATTGTTACAATTCCCCTCCGACCCCACACCACCACCCCCGCAGTCCGCTAGAACTGATAGTTACATAGGAAGTGAAAACACAATGTAGAAGGGGAAGTGCATTGTGGTTTATAAAAATGCTACGTATTCTCTAGACTTTAACGGGTTACTCAAGTTGATAACAGAAAATAAGATTGTTCTGTGATTCAGCAACCACTAAAGGTCCACTGACAACTTACTGTGTAATATATATATATATATATATATATATATATATATATATATATACATACATATAGTAGGAACATTAGATTGTGAGCCCCTTTGAGGGACAGTTAGTGACACGGAGGTGGACTTTGTACAGCGTTGCGTAATATGATGGCGCTATATAAATAGTGTGTAATAATAATAATAATATATATGACACTTGTTTTAGATTTGATTAGAGTGGTGGGGGGGTTAGAACCCAACTTAATTTTCTGTCTCTTTGTTAGGGAGATTCATGCTAAGTGCCAGATGCCCCTGTACCCCTATGTCCCTACAGTGTCTGATGCCTCTCTATCCCGTCACTTCAGTGTCAAATGCCTGTGTACCCCTATGTCACTACAGTGTCTGGTGCCTCTGTATCCTTGTCACTAATGTGCCAGATGCTTGTGTACCCCTATTTCACTACAGTGCCAGATGACTTTGTACCCTATGTCACTGCAGTGCTGGAAGCCTGTGTACCCCTATGTCACTACAGTGCCAGATGCCTCTGTACCCCTATGTCACTACAG
>NC_092863.1:100165866-100182369 GCF_032062135.1 Pyxicephalus adspersus | reverse complement strand
AGATGCCTGTGGACCCCTATATCACTATGGAGTTAGATGTCTCTGTACTTTTTATGTCTACAGTGTCGTATGCCTCCATATCCCTGTTACTGCAGTGTCAGATGCCTGTGTATGTCTATACCACTAGAATGTCAGATACTTGTGTACTGTTTCATCACTACAGTGCGAGATGCCTTTGTACACCTACATCACTACAGTGCCAGATGCCTCTGAATGTTAATGCCACTACAGTGCCGGATGCTTGCTTACTCCTATGGCAGTGTCAGATGCTATGTATCCCTATGTGACTACAGTGAGAGATGCATGTGTAACCCTAGGTCACTACAATGTCGAATGTTTGTGTACTTCTATGTGACTACAATGCCAGATGCCTCTGTATGCCCATGTCACTACATTGTAAAATAAAGTCAAAATTCCCATCCTGCATACATGTCCTAGGGCAGTCCATCAATATGTATTGAAGACACTGAACTAACAAGACATCCAGGCAAGCTGCAATTATATGGTGAGGACAGTAGTGATATCCAACACAGCTATTCTACAGGTTTTCTTTAAATATAACATTCATGTTGCAGCTTTGTATTTGAAAATCAATAAAGCTATATTTTACAGAAACCTGTCATACCATCATTAGATCTCTATTGTATCATTCCTGATAAACACCATCCAGAAGGAAGTAGAGTAAGGATCAATGTGTTGGATCTCATTACAAGAATCATTGAGTATCACAGTGACAAGCGATATCATTTTCTCCCCACTTCCTGAATAGTGTGAAGATCAGTGACACCGCTGCAGTATCTGGCAGTGACACAAACCTAAGACAAAATGTATTCAATGGTCCATCCTGCCCAATAACACCAAGCAATATACATAGTAGAATTGTGATAACATTGTATTTAATAATGATGTCTGCAATTACAGCTGTGGGTAGGGACACACAGAAAGGGACCTGGCTGAAGAGAAGTGGAAAGAACTTTAGAATCTGGCCTGCCTTCATTAAAAGTTGGATGGACAGTGACCCTTGCAAGAAGAGAGCAAAATCCATCAATGAGGGCACAGGCAACAATTTAAAGTTAGAATTGAAAAGGGTTTGGACCTGACTTATTAAAGCTCAGTAAATCATTATTATAATTTTAGTAACTTTGCCTACAAATCCTGGAATACCAAAGAGAAAGACATTAGAAAAGAGGTATCAGGCACTGTTTGTTTTGCAGAGGTACCAGGCACTGCATGTTAAACAACTGTTTCAGCTTTCACAATTACTACAGTGGGAGACTTGAGGCATTGAGCCAAGCCCCAAAAAGATAGACTATCATGGGAGAGCCTGGGTGATCCATCAAACCTGGAATTAAATTCCTAAAAATCCTTTGCTATTAGTTGGCAAATGTTGTCAATCCTAAACTAAAGCTATTCCAGGTTTGCTGGATCACCCAGGTTCTCTTGTGAATATCTATATCTTCTAGCCTTGGGGAGCTTTAATAAAATGCCGTTCTGTTATAGGGGGAGGCACAGCTGTTGTTCCTACTCAACTGTTCATCAATCTGCCCTGGCTAATTGATAAATGACACTGGGGGACCGCTGTACATTTGTTATTTTTTGGAGCGACAATCACCTAACGTAGATATTTCCAATATACTAAAAAAATGTGTTTTATTGGGGTCTATGTCTCCAAAGTAGAGCCGAATCACCTACACGGCAACCCTAGGCAAGAAACCAATGCTGCAGCCACACATCAACCTGACATGTATACAGTACGTCCCCAATGTCGTTTATTAATCTGGTGAGTCATTGAAGGACCAATCAGGAATGGCTGCTGTGTATTTCAATGGAAGAGAGAACAGCGACTGGTTCATCCTCTCCCCTTCCCACCCCATACAACAAAATGGTGCTGTGTATACAGTGCTTGCTTGTTTATCTTTCACTGGAAATGATCATGAAAGATTATATCCATCGACAAATATTCTATGTGTAAATATAGACTAAGACCTGGTGGATGTTTAAGGGGTCCAACTACAAACTGCAAAGTCCTGCAGATATAGCACAGTTGGTTGGAGCCATGTATCCCTATGGATGGACTTGCAGGCAGGTAATCTCTTTATGGACAATACCAAAAAGGAAACGGGGGGTTTCCTTGTGCCTATTGCAAAACACTTGAAAATGGAAGGGATGGGAGGCCTAGGCTGCCAAAGTATGTATGATTGTAGGTGGAACAGATAGGAGGCCCTGTCTTGCCACGGGCCCCATTCAACTCAGGTAGCGTCTTGCCAGGGGCCCCATTTTGTTCCAGAAAGATAACACTGGGGAACGCATTTTTTGCTGAGTTAGATCTTACTCTTGTTTTTTACTAATTTGTGGGAGGTGAATCCAGAAATGACCGCATTTTTTTGCTATCACATCCAGTTTTTACAATACAAGGTACCCTCCATTTTTGTCAAAAAACATACAAATTTTACATACAATGAAAAATATAATGAAATAATAACTTGATTGTACTGCTTATTTAAAATTCTTTTGTTCATACAAAGGATTTATTGTTACTCTGTGTCCTTTTTTTTAACAATAAAACATTTGAAAATTAATCGTGTAAGCAGTTAAGGTAAAAATGTACGCCTATAGCTTTTCCTGGAGTGTTCAGTGTTAGGACAATCCCTCTGGATGCTCCAACAATAGTCTGCCATCATATGTACATCTCATCTACCCTGATACCGTCCTTCTATAACCTTCAAATCTTGGTGGAATCGTTCACCTTGCTCATCACTGACTGCACCAAGGTTTTCCGGGAAGTTAGAAAGATGGCTATGCAGAAAATGCACCTTGATGGTCATATTGCAACCAAGCGTTTTGTAGCTCTCAAAGAGTTTCTGGACAATTTCTGTATAATTATTTGCTTGTGTGTTTCCAAGAAAGTCCTTGACAATGGCTTTGAATGATAACCAAGCATTCTTTTCCACTTCTGACATTGTCCTGATGAATTGTTCATCTTTGATGAGCTGCCGAATCTGTGGACCATCAAACACATCGGCCTTTATTTTTTCAAATGGCAGGCTAGGAAATGCCAAAATGAGGTACATGAAACAGTCCCCTTCAGTTAGCAAAGCTTTACCAAACTGCTTCATCAGACCCAGCTTCATGTGAAGAGGCGGGAAAATAATATTCTTTCTATCAACAAGTGGCTCACGGAGAAGGTTTGGATCACCTGGTTTTAGGGCAGATCTTGGAGGCCAATTCCTTTCCACCCAATGCCTCTCACAAGCTCTGCTGTCCCACATGCGCAGATAACAGGGATACTTGGTGTATCTGCATTGCTGACCAAGAAGGAAACATACCATTTTAAGGTCAACACAGGTCACCCAATTGTGTTGGTGATATTGCAACAACTCAATGACTTTCTTTATGTCTGCATATTCTTCACAAGGAGAAACTGAATGGCCAATTGGGATTGACCCAAATATATTGCCATTGTGAGGGAGGACACACTTTAAGCTCCGCTTTGAGCTATCGATGAATAGTCGCCATTCAGTTGAGTTATAGATTGGAATTCCCAATTCCTCCATTAAACCAGGTATGGTATGACAATACACAAAGCCACTGTCAGTTCTAAAGTACTGCAGAAATGCAATTTCTCTGGTTCGAAAATAAGAAAACTTAGTTCCTTTTCAAGTAAGTTTTTCCCACACCGTCCTAATGCTAGGAGTTCTGAAGCCTTCTTTGATAGTCACAAATCACTCAACTCATGCTGATCAAATCCCCTACGAACAGAGTCGTCTTTAAATTTAAACTCATTGTCATTGTTGTCACCTAGTTCATCACCATAATCATCTTCTTCAAGAGAGGGTATTGTAACGAAAACCAGCTCTGGGATTTCATCTGAATCAGCCACTGGGTGTATAGGTAGACTAGGATACTCTATGTTACATTTATTTTTCTTGGTATATCCTGAAGTTTACATTATACAAAAGTAATTAATAAATTAGTAGTAATAGGTTTGCTTATTTACAACGTAAAGTAGCACACAACCTCTGATCACACTGTCTTGCGTGTAAATAAAAAGCCTATACAAATCCACGCTGTTCTTCCAGAGGTTGCTGGGGGTTCCTTGAGCAATAACCAATTGTGACTCTCAGGTCAGTTTAAGTGACACAAATGTTAATTTTGGTATCTGTAAGCATGACATTCTTCCCAATGGCCAGCAATCTAAGATGCATTCATTCCATTGACCATCAGGCTAATGAACAATGAATTAGGCATATCATGAATATTACCAGGGGTTCCCCAAGACCTAAAAGTTATTTTTAAGGGTTCTTTCATGTAAAAAGGTTGGGAAACACTGGATAAGAGTAACAAACAATTTAGTTTTCTTTGTATCATTTTTAATAGATAGACTTGTCCTGCAGATCTATATCTTTCTATTTACCTGTCTCTCACAAAAACTATTCAAAAATTAGTGCCCAGTGTGTGAAATATGGTTTCCTTTATCACCTGCGGCTTTTTATGTTTTGCTTTACTTTCCTGTGGGGTAGTGTGAGGGAGTTCTATGTATAGGTATAGCTATGAAGCTAAAACAATCTTCATACAGAATCATTTCTTCAGTTTAGTTTTAATCATCTAATAACTCTGAATAAACAGTATATATATATATATATATATATATATATATATATATATGATAAAAAAAGCAGTATTTTTCTGAGTCATAGCCTAAGGCAGCCCCTGTAGCCAATATTACTCTCCTCGTTCTTCGCCACAGCGTTCCTCAATATTGGGGCCGCATACTCTTTTTCTACTTAGTTTTTTATTTAAAGGAATATCAGATTTGACAAGAAGAATGCCATACTAAATCACAGTAACTAAATATTTAGTGCCAGCATCATTGAACCCACTTTACTGAAAAGGAATTGTCTGCGAAACTAACACTTTTAGGAGAGTTAATCTCCCCTGTTGTGATCCGTGATATCTCTAGCCCACTCCACAATACTTCAAAAACATGGTTATTATTATTATACAGTATTTATATAGCGCCAACATATTATTGTACAGAGTCTATAGTCATGTTACTAGCTGTCCCTCAAAGGAGCTTACAATCTAATCCCCCTACCATAGTCATATGTTATTACCACAGTCCAGGGTCAATTTTGGGGGAAAGCATGTTTTCAGAATGTGGGGGAAAACCCACACAAACACAGGAGGAACCTGCAAACTCAATGCAGATAGTATCCTGGCTGGGATCTGAACGTGGGACCCAGTGCTGTAAAGGCCAGCGTGCTAACCACTGAGCCATCATATTGCCCATTAAGGAAAGTACCATCTGTTTTGCAGTATATTCTTTCCGATCAATTGGATATTTCTGATAGTGAAAAGTCACCAGGCGGTAATGCTAATTAGGAAATTTTGCCCAAAAAATGTATAAAGCCCTGGCTTCTGGTGGCTTTTTTGTTTTAGCTTTACAATGT
The DNA here is from genome assembly GCF_032062135.1 of Pyxicephalus adspersus. Taxonomy (NCBI): domain Eukaryota; kingdom Metazoa; phylum Chordata; class Amphibia; order Anura; family Pyxicephalidae; genus Pyxicephalus; species Pyxicephalus adspersus. The sequence goes on along the minus strand of NC_092863.1, from coordinate 100,176,919 downwards.
ACCGCACATGCACCAGCTGGGATAGAGCCAGGAACCAAGGACAATGTTACTCATGCGCATGTGCAAAAGCTACATCAGCAGTGACCATCCAATAGCCGAAGAGGATCGCCATCTTCTCAGAAGTCTGCTTTGGAACCAGCAGCATGGCGCTTTCCATAGACACAGCAATACCAGGTCCTGGATCTGTCATCACCAGGGTGGCATCGCACGGCTAAGTTTGTGCCAGATTGCATGCTGTGCTCATTTGCTGATTATAACAGAAGCTTACCGCTCACCAACATGCTTATTTCCTCTTTACATGGAATAGTACTGAACTCCTCCTAGAAACAAACTTACTGACTCAGAGATTTACATATATTAATAACTTCTTATGTGCACTATTGTTCTGAATCGGCGACACGTCATTGGATTGTCACAATAGCCAGGTAAACACCATTTTCTGGAGGAGTCAGTGATGACAGCTTCTTTATCATAAAACACCATTAAATGAGTAACCATGAAACTATTTTTATACAATCCATTTCTTTGTGTCACAAAAGCTTACATGTAAGTCTGGTTCATCAGCTAAGATTGATGTGGTTCACTATGTGCTTGAATTAGAGGCCATCTTCTTCTGAATCACAATGAAAGTCTATGACACAGAAGCCTTTTAGTAATAACTGCCAATAAACTGCAGGCATCTAAATGCTTATAAAACTTTTTCCCTCCATATGTCCATAGCCAAAGTAGAGCCGGTCTGATTAAAAAACCAAAGACTCTGCTCCCAAAACACAATGGGAACCTCCCGGCTACCAACATGTGTGACCTACATTGCCAGTCGCTATAATGCATCAGTGACTTGGTGATCCTGCCATGGAGGTCCTTGTTTAGACTTTTCCTGATAGGTGTGCCACTTATTATTAATACACAGGATTTATATAGCGCCATCATATTACACAGCGCTGTACAAAGTCCATAGTCATGTCACTAACTGTCCCTCAAAGGAGCTCACTATCTAATGTCCCTACTATAGTCATATGTCATTAGGGAAGCCAATTAACCTAACTGCATGTTTTTGGGATGTGAGAGGAAACCCACACAGACACGGGGAGAACCTGCAGACTCCATGCAGATAGTGTCCTGGCTGGGATTTAAACCTAGGACCTAGCGCTGCAAAGGCCGGAGTGCTAACAACTTTGGACCATACCAATGCAATGTGAGTTGGCATGACACGCCTGTAGTCTGCACCAGGGTTGCCTGTAACAAGTTCACCAAACAAGGGCACAATTTGGAGACAAGTGGCACCACCTGAGCTACCATGCTGCCACTTGTCCCCAAATTGTGCCCTTGTTTGGTGAACTTGTTACTGGCAACCCTGGTGCAGACTACAGGCAGCCATGCCAACTCACATCGCATTGGTATGGTCCAAAGTTGTCAGGAAGCCAAAGCAATGATGTACAATCTACGCTGGGGCAAAGGCATGTAGATAAGGCTGTGTGATTTACATGGCTGGAAACTATTTTTCCAGCGTGACAAATTAACGAGCGCTGTACACACAGAGGGAATGGAGCAAACAAATGAGAAAATGACAAATGACAAATGACAAATGACAAATGGAAAATACTGGACAAGATCATCGGCAATGAGATACAAAAAAATGATAAAACAGAATGTAAAATGTGCACGTATTTTGGTGTTTTGTAGATCCATTGTAATATTGAACCAGATTAATTAGTAAAGATTTGCTGCATAAAAGAAAATATTTACAATTACATCACAAATCCTATCACAAAGTCTACTTATTTGTGTAGCGCTGTGTAATATGTTGGTGCAATATAAATACTGTTTATTATTATTATTAATAATAATAATAATAATAAATCCATAAAAGGCATAAGCAGTTTAAATCATTTGAAAGCTAGCAGTCAATCACTCCAAAATGCCCTGTGGCTATCCGAACATCCACAACCCCTGGTTTGTATCACAGATAAAGCCTATTAATATATTGACGTTTATTCCAAATCACAAAGAAATATTTGATTGTCTTTTGGCCATCGTCAGCAGAAGGATTGGAATCCACACCTCTATAGAATACTAAGACAGACCTGCCAGTCAGCTTGTGCCAAATTAAACAACTGCTTTACAATGATTTCTTAAAACAGAAGTTTCAACATGATATTACTGCCAACAGGTCTTCAATAATCAGCACTGATCACATATAGGAAAAGCTAAAGTGTATCTAAAGCGAAAACCCATTTGTCTTAGTTTTGATTGGAGCAGGAAAGAGTTAAGACCCATGCCAATGTAAATAGTCTTTCATTTAATAAGTTGGGTGAATCTTTTACATTACAAAACGGAAGGCAATTCTTCTTTCTAAGACATTACCCAATATGCCACATCCCTAATTTGACATTGAAACCAAAACAGAAAAAATATTGAAGATACAAAAAAGCATTCCTCAAGACTTTCAAAATAGTTTACTAATCACACGATTCATATAAAACTGTAAAACGTTAATTTATTCAAAATATGTTTAATAAAATACATAAAACCATATTAACCACTGTGTCACGTATTAGGTCTCTGTTATATCGATGTGAAGTATGTCTTCTACGTGTTTGGCTGTATAGGTATGAGTAACTATGATTTGAACAAACAAATCAATTACATTATTACTTGCAAATATGTTATATGAATAGCCATATACCTTCTGGTTTATGTAAATGTGGTATTTAAAAATGTTTTTGCTATTATAGCACTCTGTGTTTCTGATAAAGCGGACTATGTTCCGTGAAACGTGTAGAACACATACTTCACATCGATATTAGTATAACAGAGACCTGATATGTGACATAGCGGTTAACATGGTTTTATATATTTTTTTAAAACATATTTTTAATAAATGATTATTTTATGGTTTTATGTGAGTTGTGTATATTGTAAACTATTTAAAAATGCCTTAAAAGTCCAGAGGAATGTTTTTTTGCATCCTCAATATTTATTCTGTTTTGGTTTAAATTATTCTTTTACATTATTACATTATTATTATTATATATTATTACTATTATTATTATTAATATTATTATTACTATATCACATTTGTGTGGAAAAATATTAATAATAAAGTGTAGAAACAAGCATAAAAAAAGGATAGAATAGCCTTTGTCAACTTTTATTTCAGGGGAAACTTTCAAAAAATTGTTAGGGCTTGGGAACCTCTGCTAAAATCATTTCGTTGAGGGTCATTGGAAAAATTGCCCCTATGCTTTGGCATTGCTAGTGGAAAAAATGCCCCCTTACCGACAGCTGGAAAGATAATTGGTGTCCTGCAGCTCGCTCTACCAAGTGGCATTAGAGCAAAGGGTAGGCAAACCCCAGCCTTTAGGCCAGATATGGCCCAGCCAGTAGTCCGTTCTGGCCTAATGCCCCCTGGTCAATCCGTCCTAATCCCGACATGCAGGGGTCAGCAACCCATGGCTCCGGAGCCACATGCGGCTCTTGAGCCTCCTTGTTATGCTTCCTTCCCTATTTACTGCGGCCAGCGATAACACTTCCTAGGGAAGTGAACTCTAGGGTTCTACAAATGGCTTTAATGGAAGGTCTAAAGCATTGTACACGTGATAGGTAAATGTTGTTTAAAACAAAGAATATCTGAAAGATACCCAACTCATCATTCTATAATGGTTCTCGAAATTTGTGTCCAGTGATAATCTTGAGAGTGGATAGGTAGGTGTTACCTATTACCAATATATCATGGCCACATTGGGGTGGAGAAGGACGGCATGAGAACAAGGGACTAATATCATGGAATAAGCACAGACAGAGGCACCTTAGAAAGCGAGATAACTAAGAGAACTTAGGATCATTTACAAATATCTGGGATAGAAAGGAAAAAGGAAGCTCTAGGTGTCTTCAGATGAAATCATTAAAATTATCCTAAATCCTACATGTATTTGATTATTAAAAGAGAACAGATAAGGACATTATATGGTTATCATCTCTGGGAAAATATCTTTTGTCATCAGTGTCCTCTTCGCTCCACACAAATCTATATGAGAAGGGCATCACATGTTCATATTTGCCAGATCTCGTTTTTCCTAAAGAAACAGATTATATACCCGTGAAACGCATAGAAAGAGAATTGGGCTTATCCCCTTAAGGGTGAACCCCAATAAGGAGTATCTATCATGTGACAATAGTTTTATTATGTTTGTTTGTTTTTTAAAAAAGAAATGTTAATGTTATCCAATAAAGAAAATTTTATATAAAAATGAATGGTAATTGTTGGCCTTAAAAGTCCTATAAGTGGGTGGTTCACCAAAAAATGGGTTTCTATATATTCCCAATATAGCTGATAGCTAAGCTGTGCTAGCCCCTACGTTCAGTACCAAAAGAGAAAAGTTGGAGTCTAAGGGCACAATTTATTCATATATTTAAATGTAATTTGCAATTCATAAACAATACAAACAAACTTTGACCCTAATTCATGCATGGGGTTTAAAAAGGTCTTAATGCTAAATACCATTCACCTAATAGTAGATATAAACAGAAATTAGGATATGAAGCATATTATCATGGATTCTCAGGTAAAATGAGCAACCATCCAAAATCTGCTGTTATCTAAGGTGAGTACAAATGGAGAATGGACGGGTGCTTAAGGACGCATGCGCTTGTATGGGGAAAAGAAGTGACACTACCCAATCTCCTAATAATCACATTTGCTGTATGTATCCAATCAATAATATTTTGCTAATCATTTGTTTCAAATAAGTTGTCTAATGTTTGTACATAGCATAAAGATGTGGAGTCTCCATAGTCCTCAAATGTGGAACTCCAGCCCCCAAAGGCCAGGTCTTACACACTATTTTAGTATTCCTATAAATTTCCTGGTATGGTTTGCAAAGAGTCTGACTGTTTATATGGAAATCCTTGGAGTTGGGCACTCCGGGACATTAGAAGGGCGTACCGTAACATATCAGAAGACACCATGGAACCCAATGCTGAACTATCCTCACCTCTGCTCCCACAAGTTCCCTTAGCCATATTGATGTTTATAGGCCATGGCAGGATGAAGAAACCCCATGCAGGAGAAATGTTTAAAACCAAGCAAATAAAGTATTTTTTTACCAAAAGTATGGGTAACACTTGGAACAGACAACAAAAAACACAACCAAATATTACAAATGGGGAAAAATTGATTGACCAATTGGTATTTTTTTCTATGTTCCAAAGTACCATTCCAAAGGTAAGTTCCATTGCAGAAGACAATGCTGCATACAATATTCCCATTAGAAGAATAACGCCACACATACACAATCAACCTATTAAAAAAATACACAACCCAGCTTCCTCCCAACAATGTTTTTTCTGGAAACGTGACAACGGTTTGACCTTTTACAAGTCATCCTTTCTTCCTGACACCTCTCGCCCCCAGTGACAATCAGTCAGTCAGAATCTATTATGAATTTTTTAAAAAAATGTAATTGCTTCTGGTTCATTTTATATGTATTTTTTTTAAGGTTACAAGACACAGAAAACGAAAAACGAGAGTATTATATTATATTATAAACTTAATATTATATTATTATTATTATAAAAATAATCATTCCCTTTTTTAGCTGTTTTTACTTACTTAAGGATTTTACTTACTTAAGGATTTTACTTACATTGCAAACATATTCTTTAACTTATTTGGACGGGACAGTGAAGAAGGGGGCATAGGTGACCAAAAACATCAGTTTGAACCCATTCTCCACTATATCCCAAGTTAAAAAGTGAAGTTACATTTAAAAATGTATTTTTATTATTATTATTTATTATTAAACAGGATTTATATAGTGCCGACATATTACGCAGCGCTGTACATTACAAAGAGGTTGTAGATGACACGAGAGGAGGAGAGGACCCTGTCCTGAAGAGCTTACAATCTAATCTGTTGGAGTTTAGAGGTTATGGTGGCTGCGTTACCTTTTTAAGTTTTCCCTTTTAATTTTGAACAGCTAGTAACAAATCTGTCCCAGGATGACAACACTCAGAAGGAGCAGCATTGTCATCTTAAGGTTCTCTCCTAACTTGGAAACACCTCCTCCTTTCCATTATCTAGGAGGGAGGAGATATGTAGTTCACAGATCACCGGGAAAGCCCATTACATTATTTGAGGCTTCTAGCCCATTACACAATAGCTGCTTGATTCTTTCTACATTGTAACCGCCATGCTGACCTCTGGTTAATCATGAAGTCACTAACTTTGACATCTCTCGTAGAAATCTTTGGGAATTGTGCAAAGTGCATGTCATGCAGCACCGATCAATAACTGGAAAAAGGAAGCTTCATGTCTGTAAAACCTTCCAATCATCAGCTCTGCATATTAATATTACTCAACACAAATATTCTCCTCCGCTGATAAAACCCCACAGCACTGCGTAATATGTTGGCCCTAAATAAATCCTGTTTAATAATAAATATTAATAATAACATTTTTAGATGTAGCTTCACTTTTTAACTTGAGATATCGCAGGAAATGATTTGAAACTGATGTTTTTGGTCACCTATGCCCCCTTCTTTAATGTCCCATCCAAATAATAGGAAGTTAAAGAATATGTTTGCAATGTAAGGAAAATCCCCTTTTAGGAAGTTGCAAACCAAAACTACTACTACTAACTAACTGACCCGTTCAGTTAAATTCCCTTTTAATTTTAGGGGCTTTCTATTTCTTTTCCTGTTTCACATCATGTCCCCCACCAGGATTAATGTGCCACATCATGTCCCACAAAAATTAATATCTCAATAATCTCCCCAGGCTCTTGTATCTGGGCACAACGCCTGGCATATTTTCCAGCCCGCTGAAAGTCAATTGACATTACTCATTACTCACTGCTCATTTCTTACTTGCCCCACCCGGGGTAAGAAATGGAGCTATATCCCAATGAAACCACCCGCTGCTCTATACCTGGCATGTGTGAGCTGTCATTTATTATATTTTATTTACATCATTTATATTTAATTACCTTTATATCTTCCAGCCTTTGCTTTGTGTCTTTGTTACACTTTTAAGTTGGATACATTACAAATATGTTTTTATTTTTAGCAGAGGGCATGCAGAATAAAAAGTGCTGATTGTTCCTTCTTTTATGTCACATGGCATTTGCAGTGCTGCTTATCAAACCTAAATGTGATAAGCACATTATATATTTAGATTTAAATAAAACAATCAGGTTGTGTCAAGTACGTAGATAAATTTGTATGTTTTTTTGTAGGGGGAGGGATTAAATGTTTTTGAGTTGTTTTATTATAGTTTTATTTTATTTTTTTATACTTTTTTGCTACATGGTATTTGCGTTGCTGCTTTTCAAATCTAAATTTGATAAGCACACAAACACAATATTTACACTGTCTGTATTAGTCTGTCATTTGCAATCCCTATTTAATGTACAGCGCTGCGTAATATGTTGGCGCTATATAAATCCTGTTTATTATTAATAATAATAATATCTACTTTTAAAGAGTAATGGGCCTTAAATATTTTTGCGTTTTTCATTATATTTTTTTTTTTACATTGATTTTAAAACTTTATTTTTTGGCTATTACAAGGAAGCAGAAAAGCCACCCTAGGTGATAACATTATACAGGTTCTCTTTAATGAGACATCATGGGTCTATTAAACCCCTAATGTCTCCTTTGCACGTATCTTAATTGATCGAGAACAAGACTGTACTGGATCTGTTGTATATCTCTTTTTTTATGGCTGTCAAGTGTCAGGTTTATAGTTTTGCTTACTTTTGTGTCCTTGCTTAAGGGAGATTTCACTTCATTTTATGTCCTAGAGACACATCAGGAGGCTTGATAAAATGTCAATCTCAAATACACAGAGGGCCGAAATTAAAAACTTGAAATTTATTGAAAAAATTGAGGAAGTTTACTACTTCATCCATAACTAACAAAAACAAACCCCTCTACACACACTTTAGGGTTGAAAAGTCCAATTTCTATCTATCTATGCAGAATGTGTGTTGTTCATCCTCTCACATCACAAGTTTGTCTGACACTAAATATTACACTATGCAGTCTCTAATGGATTGAAACAAACACAATGCCCCTGGTAGTCAGGCACCATGTGATCATTGCCTAGGCTTTGTGTCACATGATGGGTGTACAGGAATAATGTCTATGTATTGTATGTATTGAAAATGATAATGTGAGGTGGTAACACGGGCAGGCCAGGTGTAGTTTATTTTTTATTTGGAATTCTTTGGGTGGCCAAAAAAAAAAAAAGGACCTTAGGGGCCAGATTTGGCCCTCGGGCCAGAGTTTGACACCCCTGTCCCCATTGATGGCTTCCCCTCTATTCCTGTTGCATGATGACAACCATAAAATCATTCCCTATCCAGGCTTCTATTATTCTGCACAATGGTTAGGCTATGAATACATTTTCTGTATTAACAAAAAAAAACATCATTTTCCAGATCTCAGTCTGTAGCAAACTTTTGATTCTTTTTGTTTCTTATAATGATGGGAACATCGGAGGCATTTTGTTTGGGTTATTTCCTGTTTATTATTTTGGTCAGCAGTTTTTCCCTTCTTACAACATTAGAACCGATCGTGTAATTGTCCCAGACGGGTCCACCCACTTAGCTTTCTCACTGCCTTCAATTATTATTATTTCATTATTATTAAACAGGATTTATATTGCGCCAACATATTATGCAGCGCTGTACATTAAATAGGGGTTGCAAATGACAGACAGATACAGGAGTAGAGGACCCTGCCCTGAAGAGCTTACAATCTAGGAGATGGGGGAATTAACACACAATAGGAGGGGAGATAATCTAAGGGACATATATTACTATATTACAGCAAACTGTATTTGTATCTACAGGGCAGAATAAGTTAAGAAATTGCAATTTAAATCTAAAATCTGCTTTTTAGTATGCTTGGCATCATGCAGCATTGTATAGAGAATTAGCATAATTTTTTCATCTATTGCAAAGTATAAGGTTGCATACACACGTGCAATAATTGTCGTTGGAAAGGATCTTTCACAATCCTTTCCAACGACAAACTACTACACGATCCATGAATGGGCACTGTGCATACAGCGTTGTTCTGCTCTATGCAGAGGAGAGGGTGAGAATGATGGAGCGGCACCCCGCTGTGCTCTCTCCCCTTCACTTCCATTAAGATCGTTCGTGGATCAGCCAGAGCAGTCGTTCGAACGATAGATGACGGGCGCTGTACACAAGCCAAATTCTCGTCCGAGAACTATTGCAAGTGTGTACCTAGCCTAAGCAATTCTTGCTCCATGCTGACATCACCCCCCATCCCCACCAACACCCCTATTCTGCCTGCATTGCCTGGGGAGGGCTAAATACACACTTCCAAAAATTATCGTTAGAAAACGAACGATTACGACCAATCAACGATTATGCACGATTATATTTGAACGATCGTATTGTGCACAATTTTGTACATGCTGTAACGATACGATCGTTCAAATATAATCCAACAATAGTGTACACACGCTAGATACAATCGTTTGAACAATGCAGGGAGGGACATGTAAAGGAGAAAGTGTACTGCAGAAAATGCACGATCACTGAACGACCGTACACACGACAGATAGAGAACGATTGCCGGCCAATCAGATCCGCCGTGACGGTCGTTCATTTCCGACAACAATCCTCGTTCGTCGGCGTAGTTGGTCAGTCATTGGTCACCTTTGTTGTGAATGATTTTCGGCCGATCGGTCGTTCGTTTCCAACGATAATTACTGGAAGTGTGTACGCAGCTTTAGGAACCATCCACACCATGAGTAATCAAAAGAAAACAAAAAGCATGTTGATAAGGGAAGAAGTGAAGAAAGAGGGAAGGAAAACTATGATGGCAGTTTCATGTGCTTCTAACATAGTGATCACATGGCTCTCTAGAACACCAAGAATTTATTAGGCAAGATTTATCTAGAAACAGCAATGCTTCCTAGAAAGTACGGTAAAGGAGTTAAAAAAAATTATCAGTATCCAAATGATTGTTACGGGAATCACTGGGGGAGGTTATAGGAAGTCATGGAGTTCACTCCTTAATGCCCTGACATTTTACTCATTACTAAATGTAGGGGGCGATGTGTGTAGAGCACATTGGAGTGTCTGCATTCCTATTTATATATAGCGCTGACATATTACGCAGCGCTGTACAAAGTCCATAGTCATGTCACTAGCTGTCCCTCAAAGGAGCTCACAATCTAATGTCCCTACCATAGTCATAAAAAGGCAATTTTGGGGGAAGTCAGTTAACCTAAACACATGTTTTTGGAGTGTGGGAGGAAATGCACAAGGAGAACCTGCAAACTCCATGCAGATATTGTCCTGGACAAGATTCGAACCTGTGACCCAACGCGGGAAAGGCCAGAGAGCTAACCTCTGAGACACCATGCTGCATGCTGCATGATACTGCAGAGCCAAGTCTGTGATTGGAGGACAGGCTGGTCACATGATTTTTGAAATTTTAATAATGATTTTTTTCTCATTATTTAAACAGAGCTTTGCTTCCCCCCCACTAAGTCTAGGAATGCCAAGCAATGGCGGATTTCTAAAGGAAAGCACACAATGCATACAGTTAAGCTGCATACACACTTCCAATAATAATCGTTGGAAACTAACAATGAATGACCGATCGGCCGAAAATCGTGCACAAAAAAGGTGACCAACGACGGTGACCAACGAGGATTGTCATTGGAAATAAACGACCGTCACGGCGGATCTGATTGGCCGACGATCGTTCTCTATCTATCATGTGTACAGTCTTCAGTGATCGTCCATGTTTCTGCAGTACACTTTCTCCTTTACATGTCACTCCCTGCATCGTTCAAACAATTGTATCTAGCGTGTGGACACTATTGGTGGATTATATTTGAATGATCATATTGTTACAGCATATACATTTATATATATATATATATATATATATATATATATATATATATATATATATGCACTGGAAATTTTAAAAAAAAAGGTTGTCCCCCCATTAGTTCTGATATGTCTAAATAAACCTGGAGGGGGTTCTGTATTTTCCTGAGAAA
>NC_092863.1:100115564-100165711 GCF_032062135.1 Pyxicephalus adspersus | reverse complement strand
TAGTCTGTCATTTGCAACCCCTATTTAATGTACAGCGCTGTGTAATATGTTGGCGCTATATAAATCCTGTTTATTAATAATATTATTAATAATATCTACTTTTACAGAGGTAAGGGCCTTTAATATTTTTGCGTTTTTCATTTTTTTTTTTTTTTTTTTTTTTACATTGTTTTTAAAACCTAAATTTTTTGCTATTACAAGGAAGCAGAAAAGCCACTCTAAGTGATAACATTATACAGGTTCTCTTTAATGAGACATCATGGGTCTATTAAACCCCTAATGTCTCCTTTGCTTGTATCCTAATTGATTGAGAACAAGACTGTACTGGATCTGTTGTATATCTCTTTTTTTATGGCTGTCATGTGCCAGGTTTATAGTTTTGCTTACTTTTGTGTCCTTGTTTAAGGGAGATTCCACTTCATTTTATGTCCTAGACAAAATGAAGTGCATGTTTTTGGAATGTGGGAGGAAACCCACAAGGAGAACCCTGCCTTGGGGCAGGGTCCTCTCCTTCTCCTGTGTCACTTTCTGTATCTGTCTGTCATTTGCAACCCCTATTTAATGTACAGCACTGTGTAATATGTTGGCGCTATATAAATCCTGTATAATAGTAATAATAATACTCAGAGATGGATTTTGGTGATCCACAGAAAAATTTGGACATTATTTACAAGTTTTATGTTTTAATAATATTAAAACAAAAATAATATTCTTATAAAGTCTTATATTCTGAATGACAATTTTCTCCTTTTATTGCACTAAATTAACGAACTATACTAGAGAAGGAAATACAAGGGAGGCGCAGCGTGACGTCAGTGTAGTTGTATGAGGGAACCATTGCCGAGCCGTACGCTTCAGTATTGTTTCCACCATTACAACAGTCACCCCGCTCCGCCAATACTGATTCTTATCCAATTGTTTTATTTTATTTATTTCTCAGATACTTTTTTAGGTAAGTATGACCTTAGCTGTGTATTTTCTTTACCTGTTATATTTATTGGCTTCAAATAGTTTGACTTTGATAACTGTCATTACTTGTTTGGTCTTAGAGTCGAATGAAATAAACCCATAATGAGTGAGAACAAGCAAACAAATATTTTGCATGTCTTTAGTGATACCAAAGATAATGTAACTAATGATAATAGTAACACTAGTAATACTTCACTTAACCGTGAGCTGGTCAATAAATCAGAGCTGCCACAGCCTTGTCAGCACCATTATTTTACAAATGTATTTATCTTTTTACAAAAATTCATTTTAATTGTCTGCAGGATTAAAATGATGAACTTAGTGGTCCTTGAGGTTTGAAAGGTTGGCGACGGCTATTTTATACTATTATGGATTCTTTCCATCAGAAACCAACTGACTATAAAACGATGGATGAACAAATCAGGAAAGTTGTACCGGGCCCCTGGACATCCACCAATCCCTACACTCCTGCACCACTATATAGGTGTCCGTCATGCAGATCCAGCTGCTTCAGTCCAGGCATTTTAATATTATTTTTATGTACAGCACTGTGTAATATGATGGCGCTATATAAATACTGTGTAATAAAAATAATAATAATTACACAGTATTTATATACCACCATCATATTACGCAGCACTGTACAAAATACATATTTATGTCACTAGCTGTCCCTCAAAGCAGCTCACAATATAATGTCCCTAACGTAATTATATGTCATTAATAAAGACTACAGTCAATTTTTGAAGGGAAGCCAAAAAACCTAACTACATGTCTTTGGATTGTGGGAGGGAACCCATACAAACACAGAGAGAACCTGCAAACTTCATGGAGATAGTGACCTGGCTGGGAATCGAACCTGGGACCCAGCGCTGCAAAGGCCAGAGTACTAACCACTGAGCCACCATGCTGCTGATTATGTGTGTGAGTATGCTGTTTAGAAGCCCTGGGTTCAATCCCATACATAGGTTTGTACAAGGTCAGAAAAAGCCAGGCAGTTGGTATTTCCAATTATAGTTCAGCATTGGCAACCTTTTCATATGACACCTCCAGGAGGCAATGTATCTAACATTCACTGAAACATTCCCTGGTGGAGAATCAATTACTGCCATTGAAACATATGGACCATATGGATATGTAATGAGATATAAACTAAAGTTCCTATAAAGCCACAGAACTGAATGCGGTCGGTTGAAATTCCAATTTCTTTGGCACGCAATCCTACAGAGCTGACGATCGCTTTAAATATCGCTGTACCTTATTATATTTTTTTGTTTTGTATTTAGGAAAAGCCTCAGGGTTTTACCTTTTTGTATAAAATGACTCACCCAGAAGTTGTCCTTGAAGAAAACCCCTCTCATGGTGAATCCAAATTGATTTTCAGCACTGCCTGAACCTGCTGCAAGCTCCTTCACTGAAAGGGAAGTGAGAACTCAGTACAAGCTTGCGGAAAACTAAACTTTGCTGTTTGCCAAGAATATTGTAATAATTAGTTCCTCAATTGTCCTTCCCTCTTTACAATGCCCTGCCCCTGTTCAGTCCTACAAGCTCAACCTGAACTGGGCTATGCTGACTGCTGCAGTTACTGGAAACAGCAGAATGTGACCATAGAGTGACTCCTGCTGGTCACTACAAGGTATAACACTCTAGAAAAGTGTGGCTCATTATAGCATGGGGGAATCCTTAAAATAATTTGCAGGTCTTAGGGTAACTCCTTGCTATAATTACTTTATCCACAGCTCGCAGTATATTAGTGTGGTGGTTAGTGGATGATTGCCTCTTACATTGCTGGCCATTGGGAAGAATGTGACCCTTACAGATAACCAAAAAAACCATTGGTGTCACCTAAACTGACTTGGGAGTCTTAATATACTCTCAATATACTTAAGGAACCCCAACAACATTTGAAGGAACCCTGGTTGGGAAACACTGCTCACCTAATTCTCATGTTTTGTAGTGGGTAGGTTTGGCTAGGCCTGTATCGCTGTAGAAAAATGTATTCTAAGCAAAAGTTTGTGCTAGAACCGAGCAGCCATGAATGAGACCCGAGGTATGGTAACACTTTTTGGACTCCCCTATCCATTGAATTGACATTGATAAGGATAAGACCTCCCTATCTGCATTGGTATGGTCCAATAAGTGTCTACAAGTCCATCCTTTGTTGTTAAGTGGCAAGGAAGTGCACAGCTTTACCCAATTACACTACTTCTCTGGTTTACTGCTGGAGTACAACAGTTGTAGCAGGGTCCCCTGGACATCCCTGGGGCCCTAGGCTGTTGACTTAGCTTCCCTTGCAGATGATCCAATTCTGAAATCAAGTTGAACCTAAATGGCTGTCTAAAGTTTTATTCCTTGGAGCAAACACGAGGGCATTAGGCAGGTACCATTCAAAGGCTAAAACCCACCCATAAATCAATATTATTAAACAATTATGGAGAGTGGCTGGGAAATTGTTAGAAAAATGGAAAACGTTTATAAATCAGTGGTCACCCTACCAAGCCGTACCTAAAACTTAACTATAAGTCATCGTATCGTTGCTAGCACCGTCAGCCATATCCCTAGCTGGCATCTTCTACCCGGCTTCTTTTGGGTTTGGTGTCTTTACTGGCTGACCCAATGCACAGGGTTTAATTCCATGCGGCAGATACCAAGATAAAACATTATTACAAACAGAAAGGGCTCCTTTAGTTAGTTAGAATGGAAAGTGTACCAAAGTTTAATAATTCATTCTTACACCTTGTTCACATTAGTGTTCCTTGGATTTGTCCCAGTTGGGTTCAAGGTCCATTCGACCAAACCAAAGCAAAAATTTTGATTTTGGAGTTTGTGGCTAGCATGGCGAACAATGGGCAGCTGCTGTGTACAAGTCATAGACAATGGTTACAAATGAAAACATTGGGTTGTGATCTTGGTATTATGGCATACAATAGGAAGTCTTTCCTTTGGGTGGTGTTTCTGAGGGATTGAACAACAGGTTCTATTCTACAACAATCAGATTTCATTTCTATTATCTTAGACTAGATTTGCCCATACCATGCCCTTCTTTAGCTTAAATTATTCTTAAATTAAGGCTGGGATGCCCTTTCTATGCACATGCCATTCTTCCAACAACCAGGGCTTATAGTTATAGCCGCATATTTCCCGTTGCGTTTCGCCAAAATATTGCTTCCTCAGGGGTTAGTTGTTACAGAGGCTGTATGGTCTCTATATGATATAAATAAAAAAATAGATATAAATACAAGAACCTTATCATTGTTCATTATAGTTGTCTATATAATCTCTTGGGAGGTTTGCCAAACACCTTTATACAACATGTCAAAAGTAGGTAACATAACGTATATACTACAAAATGAAATGGCTATTCATAATAATATGGAGGTTCATTAAGGGTGTTCCCCTCTTTTCACTAATAAATGTATATGTTGAGCCACCTCATTAAGCAATCAAATATAATATATAAAAGGAGAAAAAGAATGAGGTTCACGGCTCAGGGATTGTATGAAATAATATATATATGTGTATTTGTTACATAGTATCAAAGAATTAATACCTAATTTATCTTAGTGTTATTCTCCAACAATTATTTTGTAGCGCAAACATCAAACATATCAAAATTTCCCTTATCAATATCCATATATATATAAATGTACATGAAATGTTATTTGAGTGTTCAGATACTATTTTATACTTTCATATCTGATGTAATTAATTTCTGTAATAATGGTACATAGGATTTTACCACTTTATAATATCCATAAATTTGTTGGGGTAGATTACTTATGTTTAGCAGAGAAATCATGCCAAATCAATGAGTTTATAATGTTCTAACATTTCTTGCTCAGTGGTATGATACAGTATCAGCATGAGAAATGACTTGTCACCAAACTTCATTTCGATTGATGGAATAAGAAAAGTATCCAAATTGCACAACAAAAGAAAGAAAAACAAAGGTGAAGAAACAGTCAATGTTGTATACCTGTGCATTTATTATTATACAGTATTTTTATATCGCCAACATATTATGCAGTGCTGTACAAAGTCCATAGTCATGTCACTAGCTGTCGTTTGAAGGGGCTCCCAATCTAATGTCCCTACCATAGACATATGTCATTAATGCAGTCTAAGGTCAAATTTGGGGGTCAGCCAATTAACCTAACTGCATGTTTGTTTGTTTTTTGGAATGTGGGAGGAAAGTGGAGTACCTGGAGGAAATCTGAATGTTACTTCCATTCATTCTTAGTCAAGTGGTTCTCTTTAGCCCACTGCCCCCTTGTTTGTTTGGGTTGTTTAGGTGTTAATGATGGTTTACATTTGGCCTATTCGTATGTAAATCTCCTTTCCTTGCATAGTACTTTGAGTTTTCTGTCTGATGCTTTGACACCTTTCTTGGCCTGTTTGTTTCCATTGGTTGTTTGCTTTGCTCCAAATTTTAGAAACAGCTGAATCTAGAAAAAACAAGAAGCTGGAAACAACATCTACTGCCATTGAAGAGATTTTGTAATCCTTTCCATTGTTTCATCTGACAACTCTATGGTAGGGCCATGGTTCCTGTCAATCAGCCCGGTACAACAGCTCAATAAAGTGAACCTAAACTCAAAATTTTAACTTTAGGGTAGACAACCCTTTTATATAAGGTAAAAATCTGTTTTTAGAGATTTACAAAAAAAAGGGCGCAGCACCTCCCCCCGCATGCGCAGTGAGATCGGTCTTCTTGCTACGACACCGATCTTGTGCTGGTGCAAGATCGCGTGACGCAGCAAGAAGACCGAAAATAGCAGTGCCTGGCACTTACTCTGCCCCAGGATGAAGTATTCTAGAATGACGAGGGACCAGATTACGGAAAAGTCCAGTGGCATTGCGGGATTAACCCTCTTAACGTTTTTCCCGAGTGTAACTCAGATTTACCATGCAAAAAGCAGTAATCCCGAGTCACACTCGGGGTCACTAAAAACATTAAAAATAAATACTTACCTTGTTCTGCTGTCGTCCCCCGGTGTCCTGCTGGTCCCTGCAGCTCCTCTGGACACGTCTTCCTTCTTCAATCTTCAGCCGGCAACTGCAGAGACAATTTCGGGAGTTCCCAGGTGATGTCGGTGCAGGCGGGAGGAGCGGCGGGAAATTCAAATAATTTTGTATTGGATTCCATTTAAAATAGCTGTATCGTGTCTAATACAAATAAATCTTGATATACAATACAAAGAAAACTAGATATAATATATAAAATACAGTTATATTATGTTTCACTTTTTTTAACAGATTTTTGATGTTTTTTTTATTTAAAGTTTATGAAATGTATTAAATATTGGACATATTTCAGGGACTTATGCCTAAGAATTATAAGCCTACAATGTAAAATAAATTTCCATGCAAAAAAAGTAACGCTTTTTGTGTGGAAATACGGACAGAATTAGAAAGCTAGGGGGGTTAATTGTAAGTGGGATTTTATTTTTTTGCTTTAGTTCTGCTTTCAGTGCAAGCACTCTTTAACCTGTAAACTAATTTGTCTATCTAGACTTCTGCATGTTTAAGAATTGCTAATTACTTGATTTTTAAAATATCCTAATTTTTGAGTGAATTCATAATTTTCCCTGACTTTTTCTAAAGAAAAACGTGCCATTCATAACAATATTGTCATTTATGTGTATATAAAAATGGAGAAAAAAGAAACAAAGAGTTTTTTCTGGCAATAGTACTTCTATTCAACAATAGTTACACATAAACCTCAATATTCTGCATTATGAGCAGAGTAGTTATAATCAGTCCAGCAAATCTTTAGTTAAGTGAGTATTCAATTTTCACACAATCGCTAGACATAGAGCACCTACTGTACAGGGATTTGTTAATATCTGAATATAGCGGAACGGCTGTACGCCGACGCAAGTAAGCGGTATGACGGTCAATGAGTACCCGCAGCCTTTAACCTGACGCATTTCGCCCTCATTGGGCTTCTACTTGATCTTTCCTCTGCTTTTGACACTGTTGTAATACAAATCATGGCTCCATTGGTATCAGTGACACTGCTCTCTCTTGGTTTGCTTCCTATCTGTCTGAACGCTCCTTTCATGTTTCTTTCAATGGTAATTCCTCCTCACCCACTCTCCTCCCTGTTGGTGTTCTCCAAGGGTCAGTCCTTGGACCGGTTCTCTTTTCTCTGTACACCTCCTCTCTGGGTAGTCTCATATCCTCCTTTGGCATACAGTACCATCTGTATGCTGATGACACTCAAATTTATCTGTCCACCCCTGACCTGTCCCCCTCAGTCCTGGATAAGGTCTCATGCTGCCTGTCAGCCATCTCATCATGGATGTCTGACCGATTCCTGAAACTCAACCTGGATAAAACAGAACTCATCATCACCCCCCCTCAAAATCCAAATCTCCCCCCTGACATGTATCTAACTGGTAACAACACTGTTATTCGGCCCTCCCCTCAGGCACGTTGTCGTGGTGTCACCTTTGATTCTGCCCTCTCATTTACCCCCCATATTCAGAACTTTCACTTTCACCTACCCAACATCTTCAAAACCCTCCCCTACCTGTCCCCAGAGACCACCAAACTCCTTGTACACGTTCTTATCATCTCTCGTCTGGACTACTGTAACCTCCTCCCCTCTGGTATTCCACTAACCCGACTCTCTCCTCTACAATCTATTATGAATGCTGCGGCCAGACTCATCCATCCTTCCCTCCGCTCCTCTTCTGCTGCATCTCTTTGTAGTTCTCTTCATTGGCTTCCATTTCACCTGAGAATCAAATTCATCTCCTGTGCTTTGCCTTCAAATCCTCCTACAGTTCTTGTCCCACTTACCTTTGTGACCTGGTACAAAAATACTCCCAAAGCCGCTCTCTCTATTCCTCCAATGACTTCTTCACTCATCACACGCACGGATACAAGACTTTTCTAGAGCTGCTCCAACTCTCTGGAATGGTCTTCCTCATCCTATTCGGCTTGCTCCTACTTTCTGCTCATTTTAAAGAGCACTCAAAACCCATTTTTTTCAAACTTGCCTACCCATCTTCTTCTGTCTTTTGAAACCATCACTACTTCCCAGCACTACATATCTCCCATCCTATTGTGTGCCAATTCCCCCACCTACTAGATTGTAAGCTCTTCGGGGCAAGGACCTCTCCTCCTCATGTATCACTGTCTGTATCTGTCTGTCATTTGCTACCCCTATTTAATGTACAGCGCTGCATAATATGTTGGCACTATATAAATCCTGTTTAATAATAATTGGGCTTCTTCAGGGGTAGCTGTGTGTTTTTTATACATAAATGCCATATTTTCCTTGATGAGAGGTATTATAGAATAGGTGAATGGTATTGAAATTATGGTATCTTAGGGGTTTTATGTAAATATGTGCTGGACCCAATTTGTACTGGTAGAGAATGGGGCAAGCTGCGGCCGCAGCTTGGTGCAATAGCAGAATTAATGTCATTTAATTTTTGGTAGCAGTTAAGAGGTGAAAGAAGAGACTTCATCCAAACTAACAGGGATGCAGGTTAATGATTTAGAGCTGGTAAGGATGAATGTGGTAGAAAGCAGAAACCACTTCTGATTTTTATCTTTAATGTAGGTGGCTACGTCTTGGACAGAAGCTTAGGGTTTAGGAGTCAGTTGATAAGAAGCTGTAGGTTGGATGTTTGAGAGGATATGACTGTAGGGAAGTAATCTTGCTTGGTAAACAGCAAGTGCAGTGATTTAAGATGTGGAAGTCAACACCAAGGCTAGACTTCCATTTGCACTCCACCAGATGAGCAGTGTTACCGCTGTGGTATGGTTTGGTCCGGTTAGTAGTACAGGAGGAGTATAAGATGCAATTTTGTCCTGAACCAAAGAGGAGGCTAAATTGAATGTCAGCTTGACCTGGAGATGTGATTTTAGAAAAAATTGTGGTTAAGGAAACTTGAGCATAGAGAGAAAAATAAAATAAATAATCAAGGCTCTTCCTTATTACTACGATACTATGATAATGGAAGGAGACTGCCAGCATCAGCTAATTCTGGATACATGCAGAGAAACAAATTTCTTTAAACATTTAAAACTTTAAACTTAGTGTTGTCTATAAAAGGAGGACATGTGCAATCTGGATGATGAAAGGCTGTGGTGATTGAATTGGATTACTGGTACACAGCTTTTAGACTTTGATAAAGAGGGGATATTAGATCTGGAAAACTTATTTTTACAGCAGTGAAATACATACAGAGAGAGTGAAGGTTAAAGCTTTGATTGGAAAAGCCTTGCTTTGTTTAAGATTACTTTGACCTATTAATTCTTAATAGGTTGTAAGACATGACGTATACAATGGGTATTTTGTTTTCCCTTTATAGTTTTGTGTGTTGTAAAAATGCCAAGGCTCATGCCACACTAGCAAGA
Source organism: Pyxicephalus adspersus (assembly GCF_032062135.1). Classification (NCBI taxonomy): domain Eukaryota; kingdom Metazoa; phylum Chordata; class Amphibia; order Anura; family Pyxicephalidae; genus Pyxicephalus; species Pyxicephalus adspersus. The sequence goes on along the minus strand of NC_092863.1, from coordinate 100,156,366 downwards.
TTTCAAGCAACAGGATTGCAAGCAAAAAGCCATTTACACAGGCAGTCCTACTAGCTGCAGCAAAAAACATTTCAGTTCTACAGCATTTTACACTAGCTGGACAGAACAAATTTCAAGCTTGAGCAATCCCTGCTGCTGGGGACAATTGCTTGTGTTGCTGAATATAATGTTAAGATTATATAGCAAGGATGATTGTTCACACAACAGACCAAAAGAAATACAAAGGCCACAGCAAAGTTTTCAGGAACATTTTACTCTCCAATTGAGAAATGTCTGTACATTAAAAGCACAAGTGCTTCAAATAAGTTTAGTGAAAATGGATCCGGGTACAAGAAAAACAGCGACATCCACAGGAAGACGGTTGGAAGTTTACTCAAATGTGGACAGGAAATTCAAAACAATTTCTTTCAGTTTGGCTTCTGCCTGCTCAGAGATCTTTCCATCAGTCCTATGAAGCAAAGATAAGGCATTAGCATTCAAAAAGTCATAATACCAAACCAAAAAAAAAAAAAGAATCTTTTTGAAGACCACAATTAAAAAGCTGCATGGTACCAATATTCCTAGACCTAAAAACTTAAACTTTGAATTGGGTTTGTTCTGCTGTGCAGGGCTTTAATCTGCTTCTAATGAGGAGTTCTCTATGTAACCAGTTCCAAATTTTTGGAGCTTGATTTAGAAGTTCACAAGTGTCCCCACTAAACACTGTACAAAGCATACCTAAATGCCTCAATTGAGATGCTGACATCACAAGATATAACTAATATGTTGGTATCCCAGAATCTGCTATTTTGTGTTACATCCCTAATACTATGCAAACTGGACTATTAGAAATGAAACTGCATAAAGCAGAGTTCCTGCATATTTTAATATGATGATAAGTACCTGTTAACAGATCCACAAGACCATGAATACATAGTTCATATCTACATTGGAAAAGAATCCAACTCAGGACACTAGTGCATATGGGGTCATAAACCCTCATTCTAATGCACAGTATAACCAATTGAGACCTAACTTTAAAATGATAACTCTTACCTAATGGTAGCTAGTAAATCCTGGTGCTGGCCTTTAACATGTGCCAGGAAGGCATTCTCGAATTTTGTGATCTTGCTTGGCTCCATCTTGTCCAGGTGACCTCTTACACCAGCATAGATAACTGCAACCTGTTCCTCAATGGCCATGGGTACTGCAGGGGAGCAGACATTTATGTAAAAATGATTGCTTATGATAAAAGATGCACTTATCACTCAGTAGAGGTTAGTTTTGCAAACTGCAGCTTACCATACTGTCCTTGCTTCAGCAGTTCAGTCAGACGCACACCACGGTTCAACAGTTGCTGGGTAGCAGCGTCCAAATCAGAACCAAACTGTGCAAAAGCAGCGACCTCACGGTACTGAGCCAACTCCAGCTTCATGGTACCAGCCACCTATGGATAGGAAGAGCAATTAATCAATTCATATCAACGGTGGGTAAAATTACTAGTTAAATGGAGCAAAAAAATTGCCCAGATCTGCCCAAACTCTTGATTGCATGAAAATTGCTATTCATGGATTTGCTAAGGGATCACATGCCACAAACAAAAATGTTTCAGGTGTGTGAAACTTAGAAGCATGTATTTATAAAAGATCTTCAGATTTATTAATAAAGCTGCCAAAACCAGCCTAAATATAATGTCTTTATATGCAGGTTGCTTGCAGGTGTAATATAGAAATACAAATGAAGTGTTTCAAAGTATCTGAGTTTCAAAATAGTTACACAAATTACCTGTTTCATGGCTCTGGTCTGGGCAGCAGAACCTACACGGGACACAGACAGACCAACGTTGATGGCAGGTCGGATACCCTTGTAGAACAATTCAGTTTCCAAGAAGATCTACAAAAAGTACGATAGTGTTGAGCAGAAAATACATTGACAATGAAGGTCTGTAAATGTGTATCAGCAGTCACCTACCTGTCCATCAGTGATGGAGATGACATTTGTTGGGATGTAAGCAGACACATCACCGGCCTGTGTCTCAATGACGGGCAGGGCAGTCAGGGAGCCACCTCCAAAATGGTCGTTCATCTTGGCAGCTCTCTCCAGCAGACGGGAATGGAGGTAGAACACATCACCGGGGTAGGCCTCACGACCAGGGGGACGACGCAGCAGTAGAGACATTTGACGGTAGGCAACAGCCTATGGAAATAGCATACATTAGGCAAGAGATATCAAACAGGTATCGATATACTTATCCAAAAATTGGAGGATTATCTTTGGCCAGCCAGTGTGTGGATTAGCCATCCCCAAAAACTTTACATAAACCCCCTTTTTTAAAAAATGTCCCTTTACAACTTTCAAAAAAAAAAAAAACTCATACCTGTTTGGATAAATCGTCATAGATGATCAGAGCGTGTTTTCCATTGTCTCTGAAGAACTCTCCCATAGAGCAGCCAGAGTATGGGGCCAGGTACTGCAGGGGAGCAGCGTCTGAGGCAGTGGCAGACACCACAATTGTGTATTTCATGGCATCTGAAGGTAAAGAGCGTTAGGAATTATTGAACGGCAAGTTTTCTGGTAAACGTATTAAGCTTCTGTCAAGCACCATGCTCCTATTCCAGTGAATACAGCTGTGCTCAAATGAAAAATATAACATCTGACCTGCCTTGTCTGCTGTTCAGACACACCTCTAAAGGACATGCCTTTTCCAATAGGAAAGTAGGTTAAATACAACTACTAGTTTGCCATATGAGTGTGCCAACTTGCACTAAACATGCATCAAGTGTTGACATAAACCCTGAAGATATCACAAACTGCATAATCTTATTGGGCTAATGCATTTTAATCAATCTAAGAAAACCATATTTTAGAGGTGTTCTACCTGCATCAGTCAACCTCTTGACCAGCTGAGCCACGGTGGATCTCTTCTGACCAATAGCCACATAGATACAGTACAGTTTCTTTTTCTCATCAGTTCCATCGTTGAACCTCTTCTGGTTGATGATGGTATCAATAGCAATGGCGGTTTTGCTGTGAATAAGAATCAAAGTAAAAATCAGCTAAACTGCAAGTTACCCGTATGCAATGCGGCGCATTCAACTCTCCTAATAGTGGCTTTTTTCACTCCTGTTGCATGCTACATTCAGACTATGCAATGAATGGAATGAGAACAGAAAAAGTCTGACTTTATTCAGCTTGATAATATTTAGTAGAGAAGGCAAGTCACTCAACTAAAGAACTATTTATTCTTATGCTTACCCAGTCTGTCTGTCACCGATAATCAGCTCACGCTGGCCACGGCCAATGGGCACCAGACTGTCCACAGCCTTGATACCAGTCTGCATGGGCTCCCTCACAGAAATACGGGGAATAATGCCAGGGGCTTTCAGACCAACTCTTCTGCGGATTTTTGACTGAATTGGACCCTTTAACGGAAATAAAACAAAATTAACTTTTCAAATATGCAACGGTTTCAAGGGCTAATGCGTGTGTGCTTTCTTCCATAAAAGATAATGCACAAAAAAAATGTTAACTACTTCTGATGGGCCAAAATCACAAGATGTGGTTAAACCTCTAGGTTTCTGCAGCCATTAGAAGGGACATAGAATCAAGGGAAAGGATTATAACCCATGTCAATCTCAAACTCATGCATATAACTTAAACTAAAGAAAAAGTTACCTTTCCATCAATAGCGTTACCAAGGGCATCAACAACACGTCCAAGCAGTTCCTCGCCAACGGGTACATCTACAATGGCACCTGTTCTCTTCACAATATCACCCTCCTTGATGAGCTTGTCGTTACCAAACACGACAACACCAACATTGTCAGGCTCCAAGTTCAAGGACATGCCCTGGAAGAGACATAGAATTAAAATGGTTACTTCTGAAAATCACGTTCACGTAACCTGGCATTCCAGGCTGTAGATGCAGCGTAATAATTTCTATAGGAATAGTACCCCCCACTGAATCATGAAGACAGAAATGACTATGTCTGAGATATAGCTGCCATGTGCACACTTAGCCTAAGATAACTGGAATGGATAAACTCCCTCAGAAGACAGAATAAGATCTATTTTGTTGAACAGGGCTTGGGTGAGTAGTTTGGCATCATCCCTACCCAGCTGCCTTGCTGAAAAATGTTGGTCCACAAACGGACCAACCAGTGTTTTTCTGTACTTGCAGGGTCTTTTAGAGTATGATACGAAAGTGAAGTGTGCGTGTATAGCAAATATACTGCCGGCTGGGCTTGCAGGTAATTGCAAGAAAGTGGTCAGAGATGAGGCAAGAACCTACATTCTTGAAAGCAAGGTAAAGGTATGACCAGCAAAAATTTGGTATGACTGTAGGCCCAACCCCTGCCAGGGTAACCCACTACTCCTAAAAGTCAAACTAGAGCTTCAGGTCTGCAAAGCTTTCAAGACAGATTTTTAAAAATGATTAAATATTCAGAATAAAAAGTTTGAAAAATAGGGACAAAGATAAGGGTGCATTTCAACTCCCTAGTTACACATTGCACAGTGATGAAATTAGGTGTCTGGCGATTTGGTTCTGCTTTTTTTTTCCCCCACCAAATGCTTTAACCTTGTCAAATTAGAACATTTCAATTATTATTCTTCAGTCAGACATGGCACCACAATTTTATGAAGTCCATCATCTACCTTCAGTCCAGAGGAGAATTCCACCATCTCTTCGGCCTGGACATTCCTGAGACCATAAACACGGGCAATACCGTCACCAATGGAAAGTACGCGGCCAGTCTCTTCCAGCTCAGCGCTGGTGTCAGCACCGAGGATGCGTTCTTCAAGAATGGAGGACACCTCAGCAGTACCTGTCAAATATTAGGTATTGTCTTAAGTAAAACAGAGAAATCAAGTCCAAAACTTGCAGTAAAATAACTGCTATTATAGGAACCCGTTGTAGAACCATGTTTACATAGGCATTGATTCTATAGCCAGGGTAGTAACCTTGCTCAAGTTTTACAACTGAACAATTATGCATTTCTAAACAAATCAATATATCCATTTACAGGTTTCAAGAAACTTATGAAGGCATTAAGGTTAAAATTCAAGGTTCATGTTGTCATGAAACCAATACGGACACATTCCACAACTGCTGATTTTTTTTTTTTTTTTTTTTAAATACTTCTGATAGTTGGCTCAGAGCAACTGCGGATGTATGGCAGTTATTCCAAAACAGTTATAGAATGCCTTAAAGTGTCACTAATTCAAAAAGATGTATTTTAAAGAGGAGGTTCTCAAACCATGTACCCTTACTACACACTATACTGGATACATGGTAAATACCCAGCCAGGTAAAGCATACCTAAGCTCAGAAATGTGACTTTACATAAAAGGGTAGACAGCGTTTCTTTTTTGTTTTCTTCCTCTTTAAGGCTCCCTTAATAACAATGTTCAGAGGATTGTCATTTACTAATAAAGCGGAAGTAAACTGAAAACAAAAAAATGACACTTGGCTTTAATCCCACAGATCCCTCAATAGTGCCTGGACCTTCCCATGATCCGGTCCGCGTAGTCCTAGAGCTCCTCTTCATCCCAGCGCCAAGCACCGTCACCCGATCTAGCACTGCGCAGGTGAGAGATTGGGTGACGTAACTGCTGCACTGCACATGTGTGAGAACAGCATCTTCTTCCCCTTAGTGGAAGCCCTTCTGCGCATGCCCGATATCAGAGCATGCGCAAATGGAGCACCCAGATCCTCCTGGGATCCCCGGAGGCTCTGTGCTCCAATTCAGTCTTGATAGTAGAGGCGATCAAGACTAAAAGGGGTGGTGCTGAGCCTTTTTTTTTTTTTAGAGCTGTTGCAGTATAAAAACAATAAACAACATTTTCCTTTTAGATATAAGAGAGGTCTACCCTTTTACGTAAAGTGAAAATGTTGACTAAAGGTCCGCTTTAAAGTGTACCTAGATAACCCTTTTATGCAAAGTAAAAATTCATTTTTTCTTCTTTAGGTGCAACACACCGATCTTTCCCCTGGGGTGGGTGACATAGGATGAAGACCCGGGGGAAAAGAAGATGGCGGTACCCGTCCCTAGGGCAACGTGGGACCAGATGCAAGAGACCCCCAGATGGATCAGACCACCCAGCAGGATTGAAGGTAAGAGGATTTTTTTGGGGGGGCGTTTGAGTTCAGTTCCTGCTCCAAAGTCTTCTGCATTTCTTCCACTTTCGTTCCCTATGGAAGTTGCACTATGGCTATGCAGGTCAACTCCAGCTGTGAGATAAACATGGACTACTCCAGGGAGCCACATTGTAGAAACACTGCAATTTATTTGTATGTTCACAAGACTCCACCAAGTCAAATGTTTTATAGGTTACTACAACCCCCCCCCCCCCGTTGAGATGCCTATTGCCTGTGGAGGTCATGCAAGTTCAAGGGCCCAGACCCTTCATAAGTTTTTACATTTTGTAAATGAATATTGAAAGTCACTAGAAGGTGACTCTACAATGACAGATGACTGAAAAGCACCTACCGGTCTTCTGAAGCCATGACCCGGATGCATGGATGTTCCTGCCTGCAACAAAAGCTGCACCGAGGGCTTTCTTGGAGACCTATTGAAACATTAAGAAGTCATTAAACACTTTTATATTACAAATTCCCATTGTCCTTTAGGCAGCATAGGAGACTTTATACAATGACAGCTTCAAGGGCAAAGTTCACAAGGTGACTTGAATGAACACGGCACGAGCAGCAGATGACATTCTTTAGCACTGCAAACTTTACAAGTTCATTGTGTGCACCGAATATGCAGATCAGGCTCAGGAATCAATGGATGCTGGCAGCTCCACTAGGACCCCCTGTCAAGCCATTGATGGGGACCCTCAATAGTGGCACCTAGATTGGAGGTGATTATTTACTTTGCTTTTATTGCCATATTTACATAACAAGGAACAGAAAAACAAAACTTGCAACTGCACAACCTTAACAAATCAGACCTGCCTTCAATCTAAAATATGCTATAAGTAAATAGAGGAGACAGCACCTTGCATGTATAAGTAGTACATTATTAACATGTCATGGGCTATTAATTAACTATAAAAGGAAATTTAAAATTCAGAAGGTAATAAGCCATGCAAGTTTCTTTTTTGCTTTGTGTCCCATTATTTGATTTCCTATAAATGCAGTAAAAGGAGAGATTTTCCTATAGCTTCTCAATGTTAGCTTTCTAACAATCAAAGACCAACGACAGGTGACTATGACCTGCACCCTATTTAATGTACAGCGCTGCGTAATATGTTGGCGCTATATAAATCCTGTTTAATAATAATAATAACTTGACCTCCTCCAAGGTGTTGCATGGCTACAAAAAGAATAAAACAACCAATGACAGGTGATTTTGACCTCCAAGGTGCTTCATGGCTACAAAAAGCTTTTATATTTAATAAATTGAAGACATTAGATTGGATTATCTGAAATAGCTCCAAGGTTATCAGATAAACAATGACAGATGCAAAAATAAAATAAATCAGGGTGCAAATACAGCATTTGATTTCAGATTTCCTCATTTCTGAATAAAATAAATGCAGATTTGCTAGAAGAATGCAGATGTCCCCTGTGCAGGCCCTACATGTGGGAAGGGCAGGGTGTCCTGATGGGTGACAGGTCCTCTTTATTGTCATTATTGGATGATATTTGGGGTATTGGGGTTTGTTCCCCGCAGTCCCCGGTACCCCCGGTCACGTCACGTGTGCAGGAGGCTGCGGCTGCCCTCGGGCGGTGACAGTGACACCGGGCCGCCATTGACCTTCACAGGACACGTCAGGCCTGCGCTGTCATAGCAACCGCGAACCCGGCCCGCTAGGCCTCAGCGCTCCTGTCACACGCTCCTCGGTTATAGGCAGAGGTGTCGGTGTATTCCAGGCCCCGTGAAGGGCGGACGAACGCCGTGCAACGAGGAACGTGGAGCGAGCAGGCCGCTCAGGCTGAAAGAGACAGAAAAGAGAAAAAAAAAAAGGAGGATAACCCCCGTTAAACGTACCAGACCGGCCTGCCTTGGCAGGGAGCGGGCGAGGGTAGCGGCTACGCGGACTGACAACATGTTTCCCGGTGTAAGTGGCGATGTGAGGACTGAGCAGGCTCTCCTGTGTCCGCCTGTCCGCGCAGACTGAGAAGATGGCGGCCCGGCGACGCGCTTGTGAAGGGAAGGTCACTCCCGCCCACCGAGAAGCCCCGCCTATCGCTGGCTTTTTTTATTTTTTACACTCAGCTTTATTGTAAAGCAGACAAGGGCAAAAAAGGACACGAGCAGCTGACAGTGGAGAGGACAGTCGAGACGTCATCATTATTTTATTCTATTCTTTTTATTAGAAAAATTATTATTATTATTATTTGGTCTCAGGCTTTGATTTCAATGTACTTTACTTTACCATAAATTAAGACATTTCTAGCTGATTTAGATTCAAGCCATGGCAATGTGACAACTTTATATTTAATAAAATATTAGGTGATGCAGATGTATCATTCTGCATTTTGCAATAGAATAAAAATAAAATGAAAATAAAATGTAAATAACGATTAGTTCTAAATAATTTTTAGAAACAGATCGACTAATGAATCAAAATTAATATTGTACCGCGTCGTGCAATCAGCAGAACTCATGCTGAATGGAGAGCTCAAGATGAATATCAGACCTCTTCAGAGAGACCACTGCTTCCACATAGAGAACAAGGGCAGCAATCTGGCTTTTATTTCTCTTTATGTTATAGCTTTCTGAATATCTGCAGTATGAATTTAAATTAGATGTAAACCCCAACTGAATAACATTTAGTTTGCTCTGTGCATTTTGTATGATCATGAATGATTTACCTTTTATAAAAAAAATTTCATTCTTCTTTGGTGCTGCTGACCCCCTGCTTACACTTGAATTGACATTCAAGCCAGAAGAGGAGCACCCTCTAGTGGCAGAGAAGACTTATTACAGGGTACAGTACTGTATTGGAGTTTGCCCTGGGCCTTTGCTGCAGCCCATTACAATGCATGCTAATGCACATCTCTCCTTTGTAATAGAATGATGATAAATTAAATAAAGTGCAAGTACATTCTTTCTGCTGCTGCTGCTGCTGTGCATTAGGCAGCCCATTCCGATGAATAGGCAACACCAGGCACGGCACCGTTTTATCATTAACCTTCATTTATAAAGCACCAACATATACCGTAGTGCTGTACAATAAAATATTTGCAAATGCACAGGACCACAGCTGTGCTAGAGAAGTTGCATGAATGTAAATAGTAATAGTATGAATTGTATTGAATGACCTTGTTTTGTGGTGCACTGCAGGTTTGGTGCTGTGTTGCCTGCAAACTAAATAAAGAGACCCTGTTACCATTCTATAGGTTTGGATATTTTCAGGAGAATTGGGTATTTAAAATTTCCTAGCACAGCCGCGTCCTTTATTGAGTTTTCCACTTCTGGAAGTCTCTATTATTATTATTACAATAATGAACAAGATTAGATAGCGCCAACATATTATGCAGCGCTGTACATTAAATAGGGGTTGCAAATGACAGACACAGGAGGAGGGGAGGACCCTGCCCAGAAGTGCTGACAATCTAGGAGGGGGGGATAAAGACACAATAGGAGGGGAGATACTCCTGGAAGTCTCCAGTTACTTTCTGTGCTGTCCCAGCTCCTCCACCCTTCCCACCCCAATTTTTATTGTAGATGCCAAGGAAAGAATGAAGGAGAATACTACTGAGCAGCCATTCTCAAGCAGGGTTCCTCCAGAGCAGCCAACAAAATTATTTTCAGGTCCTAGGGAACCCCTGCTATAACCATTTTATTGGGGGGTGTCACTTGGAAAAAAGCTTCTTCGGCCAGTGGAAAGAATTCTCACTGTTACAGTGATGGTTAGAATGCCACCCCTAACCGATCATTAATGCCATGCCGGTAGACCCCCCACATGGCTTTGGCCCCGGACCAATGCCAGCATCATCAAATGGGGGAACGATCAGCCACATTATTATTATATAGGATTTATATGGCGCCAACATATTACGCAGCGCTGTACATAAATAGGGGTTGCAAATGGCAGAAAGATACAGACAGTGACACAGGAGGAGGAGAGGACTCTGCCCAGAAGAGCTTACAATTTAAGTGGGGGAAGTATCAAACAATGGTGGTGGCGGCGGGGGGGTGGGGGGGGTGGTTGACAGGTCATCTTTACTGTATATCTACCATTACAGCCTTCTTGAATAAGTTTGAGATCTTCAGATAACCCCTTGTATAATTATTATATCCTCAGCTCAGTACATTAGTATGATGGTCAGTGGGAAAAATGTCACCATTACAGATAGACAAAAAGATCATTGGGGTCACTTAGTCTGCCCCAAGAGGCACAAACTGGGCTCAAGGAACCCCTGGAGGAACCCTGGCTGGGAACAGCGCTCCTCACCTTATATCTGATGATTCCTGCATAGTCCTGGGGCCGACACCACTTCCAGAGCCAGCTGCATGACTATCAGGACATTTTTAGGTTTCTATAAAGGGGGGGGGGGGGGGGTGGTGTTCTAATTTCCATTATAAGGGAATTCTTTCCACTGGCCATCGATTTAGGAGGCTTTTCCACCACCGACCCCTATTAAAACTATTTTAGTAGGGGTTCCCTGGTAAAGAGTCCCTCAGTGGAGGTTGGGAAAGGCTGTCTTAGGGGTGACAGCTCGGAGACTTCTTCACATCCCAGATTACAGGACCCAGCAGCACTCTCAGGGATTTTAGATTTTGGAGGTATATAGAATGATGCTGTAATGCATGGTCAGGTGACAGGGTCTCTTTAATAGAAATGAAAAACTGACTTGTTCTTTAATAAACCCTCCGGATGAAATTGGTGGGTTTGCTTTCTGAGCAGGAATACCATGCAGAATGAATGGCGCTGCAATATGCCATGGCGTGGAAACTTTCTTTGTACCACTGCACCTGTTATTATTATTATTAATACACAGTATTTATATAGCACCAACATAATATGCAGCACTGTACATTATATAGGGGTTGCAAATGACAGACAGATACAGACAGTGACACAGGAGGAGGAGAGGACCCTGCCCCAAAGAGCTTACAATCTAGGAGGTGGAGGAAGTAACACATAGCAGTGCCCATGGATCCAATCACATCCCATTCACATCTTCCCTCTCTGTTGCAAAGGATGATGCATGTGCTAAGGTGTCGGGCGATCTAAAATAAATGTCTGGCAATGCCCCATAACGTCCTATAAAGCAGCCATGTATTTTTTTCTAGCTGAACAATGCATGCCTCTTAGATTGTAAGCTCTTCGGGGCAGGGTCTTGTGTCACTGTCTCACTGTGACTCTATCACTGTCTGTATCCGTCTGTCATTTGCTACCCCTATTTATTGTACAGCGCTGTTGAATATGTTGGCGCTATAAAAATCCTGTTTAATAATAAAAAAAATGCTATTCATTTTGTAAAATTTTTTTCATCATTTATATATTTTGAAGGCAAGATATTTTTTATTATTTTAAACAGCTACACGAGCAGATATAGTTTGTGCTATTCCTTATATTCACGCAAATGGAAATGATTACAGGAAGAACAAAGCTTCCCAGGCCATGCTGCAAAGAGCTCTGTCCTGTCAGTGACGTCATGACCACGCCCCCGCATCCTGCCTTTCTGCATGACCTTCTCTGTTCATGTCTGCGTGTCAATAAAGTTGAGTGTGAAGAAACACGCAGTGGGTGGGGCTTCTGATTGAGCGGGAGTGACAATCTCTTCAGGAGCTCCTGTCAGCCGCCGGGAAGGATGCAGTCAGTGCGGGCGGAGAGCTCTCTGCCTCAGCAGGCCGGCCTGGTACGTCAGGGGGGAGCGGTCCTCCATTACTATCCTGTGTGGGGCGAAATACCCGGCTGCTGCTTACTTATATGTTATTAGTAATGTACAAACTTACTCCTATAGCTTTGTGGTGTTTATACATGGGGGACACTCCTATCCCATCCTAGCTGTTGGTCAAAGGGGTGCCCACTAATGTACTTTAATCTATGCATTGCCCTTTCCGGTATGTAGGAATGCACAGCAGGCCTGAACAGAGCTGATTTGTTGAATTTTTCTTCATTTTTTACTTGTTTCCAATGTCGCAGGACGTTGGATGATAATTAGGATGTTATTAAGTATATACTCAAATATAAACCAATATTTGCCTTCAAAACGTTGTGGGTTTATACTCAGGTCACACCAGTAGATGACACTGTGGCTTCATGTATAGTAAACAACAAACCTGCTGATTTGTACATGGCTTACATAATGATGCAGCTCCATCTGCTGGTGGCCAACAGTAACGCACAATAGAGCATTTAAAATGGAAGTAAATATAAAAAAACCCAAAAACTCGCCTTTAGCTTTACAGATCTGTCAAACCACCCCACCCCCCCTTCCTGGGATTTCCAGGATCGGGTCCTGCGTTGAACTGGTATCCTCCTTTGTACTGGCATGGAGGAAGTGTCAGGCGTTGCCATTTTCTTTCCCCTTCTTTGTAGGTCATTTGATCTTGCACTGCGCAGGCGTGAGATCAGGTGACATAGATGGGAGGGTGGGGGAGAAAGTGCTATTATCACTGCGCATGCATGAGATCTGCATTTTTTTCCCCACTCCATTGAAGAAAAGGCTCCTGCTCATGCCCAAGATTGCACATGCGCAGAAGGAGGAGCCCGAAGCCTCCCGGGATGTGTGACGTATGTATCCCTGGGGGCTCTGTGCTTCTATTCAGTCTTGATTGCCTAGATAATTGACAGAAAGGGGAGGAGCTTTTTTTAATAAAGGGTTTTAAACCCCCTCCCCCCAAAAAAAGGAGGTAGTTTTTACATTAAACAAGAGGGTTGTCCTTTTATGTAAGGTTCAAATTTTAGTTTAGGTGCAGTTTAAGAGCAAGTGATCTACATAGCCAATTCAAAAGTACAAAATACCCTGTAAAGAAGAAGGGGGGAAATATACAGACAGATTTCCCCCCCCCCCCCCTTTTTAAATTAACCTGTTAATAAATTATCACAGATGTTCATGTTGATTTTATTGGCATTTTACTGTTTTAAATGTTTGCAGGGACAGCTGCATATTGTTCCCTAGGTTTATACTCGAGTCAAAGCATTTTCTTGTAAAAATAACTATCTCTGTTTATGTTTGAGTATGTACAGCACTTCCTAACTTCTTCAGTTTTACTAAAACTTTATTAAGGATCGGACACCTGAAACTTTTGTTCACGACCACAAGCTCATGTCCAGCTGTGCAAAAAAATTACCCGTGTACCACTTTTTTTGCCTTGTGTTGCAATTTGACATCATTGAAGACAAAGATATTTGCCTTGTCCTTGCATTGGACCTCACTGATGGTGGTGCTGTGAATGAATCCTCAATTATTTTTTTCAGGTTTTGTTTTTTTTGTTTTAAGTTACAATTTTTTAATTCTTTCTACAGATCATCACATGGCTGAAGAAAATGTTTGGTGACAAAGCACTTCCGCCCTACGAGGTCAATACACGGACCATGGAGCTCCTGTGTCAGTTAGCGGAGTGGAACGAGGCTCGGGATAAGGATTTGACTCTCGTTGTTGAAGATCAGAAATTGAAAAGTGCAGAGATCAAAGCCGAAGGTGAGAATTTAGGTGTCATGATGAAATGGGGCAAATATTTTACATTGAGTGGATGTGGCTTGGCTTAAAGTGGACCTATACATTTTTTATTCTACCTAAAAGGATAGACAACCCTTTTATGTAAAATAAATAAAATAGTATATAGTAATAGTATAAATAAAATGATCTTTTCTTTTTTCCCTTTAACACCCTGCAGCGATAAAGCCAGATTGGGAGCGCAGAGCTTCCTTGGATACCCACGTCACACATCCCAGGAGGCTCCTGGCTGCTCCTTCTGCGCCAGAGATCATGCGCCGAAGGGGCCCTTTTTACATGTGGGGAAGGGAGCCAATCTCACGCATGCGCAGTGAGATCATCCACTAGATGAAATCATCCACTAAGAAAAAAACAAGTGCAAACCAGGTTTTTTTTAGGTGGGGGTTGCTTATTGTACGTTAAGCAGCAAACATCACCAGACATATATATATATATATATACATACCATATATACAAACATATAATATACCTCTGATTTTGTCATGCAGTTAGTTGGGCTGTTTTACTTTTTTTTTTTTAATCTGCATGTTGGGAGCTGGGCAAAGCTGTGGCACACTGACATGTGGAATAATGTAGGTGGGGGAGCTTAGAAATTAGTGAAGCTAATGTTTGTCTTCAACACAATGGGGTGTTGTGAGAACACAATGATTGTGTTCTATAGAATCTGCATTTTTTAGGTAGGGAGTTTAGGCCAAAATCATGCAGACAAATAATAATAAACAGGATTTATGTAGTGCCAACATATTACCCAGCGCTGTACATTAAATAGGGGTTACAAATAACAGGTACAGACAGTGACACAGGAAGAGTAGAGGAAGAGCTTACAATCTAGGACAAACCACTTTTGATAAGAGAGATTCTAGATTATAGTATACATTGCCCACATTGTAAAGAAGTCTGAATGACTATTTGATAAAATGGGGATTCCAAAGACCATGTTTTACCATGGCAGTGTTTTACATTTTATTCTTGTCTTTTTCCTACAGCTAATTACTTACAGGAACTTCTTTCGGATAGTCTGGGCCCGTCCTACACAAACCTTTCTCGTATGGGTACTACATATTTGAATCAGCTTGTGGATAGTTGCCTGGCCCTGGAGATAAAGGACTCTTCACTTACAAGGTATAACTGTACCATGTCTTGTTTTTGTCCAGTTAAGTGCCAAAGCCTAAAAATGCAGTGCAGACTCCCGAGCCATACTAACTGCTTGTAAGATAGAAATGTGAAAAATGAAATGTAATTGCTAACTGAGGTTTGGCTCCCACAGATGGTTGGCTACATGGTAATAGCAATTGAAACCTGTGGGAATGGAGGGACCTAATCCTTCAACATATGCCCAACTAACATGCAAGTGTGCTCTCGCAAAGAAGGGTCTGCCATATTTTAGAACCTTTTTAGCAGCAGGAATCAAGATTGTAATTATTTCCAGAAAAAAATTGCAGTTAGGCTGATTGGTTTCCACTCAAAAATTGACTATGGTAGGGACATTAGATTGTGAACCCCTTTGAGGGAAAGCTAGTGACATGACTATGGACTTTGTACAGCGCTGTGTATAATGTCAGCCCTATATAAATACATGTTAATATTATGAATTTCCTGCTTATCTGGTACCCTGTCAGACTGCTGACTTTGCATGAAGCTTCCCAATAATTTAATTTTTACATCAGTTTGGAAAGATGACGTTTGTTTGCTGAGTGCTGTTCTGCATTTACCACTAGCTTAAAGCAGACAATGGCTTTTTATTGACCTTTTTTTATTTTATGATATATAGATTTTGAGCACTACAGATGGTGCAGTCTGTAAGAGATGTTTTGAGGGGGCTAAGGAAAACTGAGGTGGGAAAAGAGAGTGGGTCAGACAGACTAGAAATGATGTTTTGTTTAACTTGCTGCAACTACTTTTACGCATTGTGAGAAGCTAACAGTGTGCAGCAAAATCAGACTAAGCAGTTTGACTGCTGGTGGATAATCTATTAAATTGTGGGAAGGGAATGCTTGGCTTTATTGTAAACTTGGAAACATCTTCTAGAGCTTCCTTAATTTTTTTTTCCAAAGTGACGCAGGTGTTGATTCCAGATTTAGGCACCTTCTTCCATTTTCTTCCATTCTTTATTAATTGTTTTTCTGCTAAGAACTTATTAATCAGAAGGAACATTCGGTGAAGGTGTTTTATCCACATATTAGGCAGCACTTTCCATATTCGACTACTCACGGGGTTTTCAGTAATTTACATGTGTGCAAATAATGAAGGAAAAGTTTCAATGATCCAAACACTGAAATCCATTTGTAAAATGGGAGGCCCATAAAGCGGGATACACAGGATATTTAGTTTGGAGCATGTGTATTGCAATTAGATTTATTTGTAAATGTTTACATACATGGAAACGCTGCACATGTTAAAAAAATAAAAGCCATACATTGGTAGTAACATATGGTTTACAGTATATCATGTGTTAATGTTTGATATTGGATCTACACAAGAGTTTGAGGCCATGGGTCACTTGATTTTTAAACTAATTGCAAAATCTTTTTTTTTTTTTTTTTTTTTTCTATTCCAGCTACATCCCAGCAGTGAATGATCTGAGTTCCAAGCTGGTGGCTATAGAGGCCAGTAATCAGGAGCTGGAACTGGAGTTGATAAACTTGAGGAAGAAGTTAACAAATGCTCTTGTGCTGGAGAAATCCCTGGAACAGTAAGTAGTGAGAATATAGGTCTGTACACTCAAACATGTTTCTGGCAGGTACTTTGAAGACTGCAAACTGACAAGTCTGTAGGACCGTGCTGAGAGTGTTTTTGCAAACCATGTAACCAGAATATCTTGTCTGCACATTAGTCTCGATTATAAAATTGTTCAGCAATTGTTCAGCAAAAACCAAAGTCACGCTTTGTCAATGCCTCAACAAATTACATAAAACAAATGAATATGAAGTACTCTTTTTAAAATTTTTCTCTGCCTTGTGATTGTAGTATTAGGCCCCAGCAGTGTTCACTTGTTTTCAATAATGATGTTCAATGAAAGATTGATAGGATGCTATGTTGCTTTTTTTCTCTACTGTCTTTTTTAGCTGATGGAGCCCAGATGAAGCTGTTTTTATGGGGCTGCCTTTTGGGACTTTGAAACAACTTTACAAGAGTTTAATAATAGGGTAATAGTACAAACAGTAATGATCATTATCTGGTTTCAGTGTTCTCCCTAGCCCTTTTTAGCCAGGCATATCGCCCGGCATTCTTCAGTAACCACCTGGCTGTTTTTTGGATAGTTACTGAAGAGTTTGGTCACAAGACAGGGGCTGCCACCCTCCTACAATTTCTTCCCACCCGGCTCTAAATTTAAACAATTCTGGGTTTACAGGTAAGTTACATAGGAATGATCTCCACGTGTAGGTGAAGTCCCCTTCCCAGGTTTTCCCCTTACATACCTTTTTAATTGAAGTCTTCTAAGCAGGTCTGATTTTACAGTAGCTTCCTCTTTATTCTCCGCAGAAAATGTATCCTGTCCCCCCAGATTTGCCCACACATATCTATAACACATGGAAAATGCTCCCTGGGGATCAGGTATCCAGGCACTTTCACTAGGTCACATATCACTGCTTCTACCCTTTCCAGCCCCCTTTTCCCCAAAATAAGCCACAGCATAGTTTGTGCCTTTTTCTGGCTTTTGCTTTTGCCAGATATGCCAAAGCCTCAAACCGTGGCACTTTTGTCTCTACAACTACACAATCCATACTCATGCTAGAGGGGTTTACAGAGCCGTATTTCTTACTAGAATCTATTTGCTGCCAACAAGACAGCTCTGGTTTACCATTTGCCAGTGTAGATTTTCTGCGGTTCTATTAGAAGTTCCACTTGTGTGAAAGGGTGGTCATCTACTTGGTGGTTTTATATATATTATAATAAATATATATATATATATAATTCTTTTTAAATTTGTAATGTTTAGTTCTTCAGAATTGCATAGGGTATTACATACATCACAGAATAAATACTGTTTTATTGCCCCAAAGGGATCTCCGGAAAGCAGAGGAGCAGTGCAGTACTGAAAAAGCCAAAGTAGAGATCCGATCACAGAACATTAAGAAACTGAAAGACAAATCAGAGGAGTATAAATACAAGATCCAGGCTGCTAAGGTGGGCATGTGGACTTGTAACCATAGAATCTTTTGATAGAAAAAATTATTCTAATGTTTTCAAAGTCAAGGTGGATGGGAATGTGCAGACATCACTTGTTTACTGTATTAGCCATAAGCTTAATTGCGTATGTTTAATTGCATTCAAGGTTTAGCCTAGGGAGCTCCGGCGACCAGAGATGGTCACTTGATCTGGCTGAAAATTATTATATTTTTTAGGAGCTAATCTCCAATGTAATGGTGTAACCTTAGTAAAATAACTATTTTTGCCAAATTAAAGCTGAGCTCTTGGTATACAAATGGTAATTTAAATATATCCTAAAATGTCCACCTTGTAGGTAGCAGTGACATCACTGTGCTGCACATAGCCTGTGCAAAGTGAGAGGCGTGGATACAGAACCAGTCAAGATTTGTAAAGCCATATCTTACATAAGCCTCTGTGTAACTGATGAGGACACAAAAAATGTATACCAAGATTTTCCAGAAAAGGAATATTAAAAAAAAAAAATCCTGGAAGACTAGGGCACCCTGTAATTTGTGGTTGACTAATGTAACCTTTCGTCCTCAATGATTTAATAACTATTTTATTTCTCCATCTTTAAATGCAGGATGAGTTGTCGGCAGCAGGGATGGAGGACTCTCTGACACATCGCTCTTTGGTGTCGCTCTCTGAGGTCTGGAAGAGCATTAGGCAGTCTATAAATAAGTGGCTACTTATGTGAATGGCCAACCCATGTAGATCCCTAGGACTTGCTCAGTATTAGTTTGGGATGAACAAATTTCTAAATATAAATTCCAAGAGCCAAATGTCAGTAACATGACAATCTGCTTTGCGTTATGGTGAAAAATAGTGTCATGCAGAAATGAAAATGAAAGCGGATTCACATCCTGTTGCCATATTTACTTCTATAATTACATATTTTAACAATACATATTGTGTGCGCTTTAACTTAGTTGGATCAATGTGATCTTTGCAGTTAAAGATCTGTTACTTTGCCCAGGCATCATGCATCAAGTATACACTCCCCTGATTCCATATACTGACCTTACCATTGCTTCCTTACAGCTCCTTGCCGCTCCACAATGGGCAAAAATTCCAGGCACCTCAGGGTATAGAGGAGCATGTGACCTGGAAGAATACAGAAATAAGCATCATCATAATTTTTAGTCTGATGACTCGACATTGTTTTGCTAATTGTAATGCTTAATCTTTCCATGCTTTTTTTTAGACCCTGACTGAGCTTAAAGCACAATCCACCGTTACAAAGGAGAAGCTTAAATCTTATCTGGACCTGGCTCCTGTGAGTTGTATTGATTGTAACATTTACCATGGGGTGTAAAGGTTCACAGCCAACTCAAAGCTTGGACACTTGCTGATCCTCACACCTGCTGCCCCTTCCTGTCATAGTCAACCATAGTGCTGTGGAAAATAGGAATGCAGCTGTAATTTCTGTTTATGATTTTGTCTTTGTAACAAGTTTTAAAAAAAGAAACTGCTAGTCTGCTAGTCAGATACCAGTGTTGCATTCCTCTTACATGGAATGGTCCCTACCTTATAGAAAAGCTTATTTCATATGAGCAGCTGTCTCTCTGGCTTTTCATTTCTTATAAGTGCCAGATTTTTATGAATGTCAACATGAGCCAAGTTTTCAGTCCGATCTCGGTCCAAAATAAATACACATTGGTAATGCATATAGGTGGCCTGTTTTACAAGTCGAACTAGCAAAGAATATGCCAAGAAACAACTGTAGAGTTTGTCTTGGTCAATAAAGAGTCACAAGATGTTACAGATCATCTCAGCTCTTAAGATCACCCACAACCTCAGCTGTGTTTAGCAAAAGATTTCTTCTGCAAGTCATGCAAACCGCCCCCTCCCACTTCAAGCCTCCGTTCTGCAAGCAGGGAAGCCCCATTCGTATCTAGGAGGTGTCCGTATGTAGGATGCCGTGATGTATAATATCCTTACCTGCATTGCTATAAACTGAGGCCATTGAATTCCACATTGATTGTGAAGTATTTACACTCTTCTCTACTTATATACCATTATTTCAATTCTCCAACAAAAAATAATAACATTGATTTAAATTTTTTGTTATTTCTAGTATATAACATATGGTGACAGTTTCTCTGTGTGGTCTTCTTCTAGAATCCATCCCTGGTAAAAGTTAAGATTGAAGAAGCAAAGAGGGAACTGGTAAGTTGCTGAAAAGGCCAATAAAGTGGTTTAAAAGAAACATATAAAATATGTGACCCATTTAGACTCTTTCTCTTGGATAAAACTGAAGTTTATCTTTGGACTTAACACATTAAAGTGCTCTTCAAAATACTTTAGTCTTAATAACAAGGAGTTTGGTTTAGAAGTGGGCCAGTAGTACTTCTGTACAGATTTTTGTTTCCAGGTCTAATTAGACCTCCAGTACCCTGAACAATATTAACATATGTTTGGTACAGTGAAATCATAATGAAGATAGTGCAAGTGTGTCCTGTGACTGTTCCTCACTGCATCAAGTGGCTCCACTAATTATTAGAGATAATGTAATCTGCCATTTCTGAACTAAAGCCGCATACACACTTGCAATTATAAACGTTAGAAAGGATCTTTCTCGATGCATAAATGATGCTGTACATATAGCACCATTCTGCTCTTTGCAGAGAGGAGGGGGAGAGCGACGGAGCAGCACCCTGCTGCGCGCTCTCCCCCCTTACTTGCATTACGATCATTCGTCGTTCATCGTCCATGGATCTGCCAGGACGGTCGTTCGGACGATGAACGACGCACGCTGTACACACACATCAGATTCTTGGCCGAGAACCATTGGAAGTGTGTACGTAGCTTAATTCTAAAGCATGCTAATTGCCTGGGTGTAAAGCTAAACTGAAACACATGAAACAAGCATGCAGTTGAATTTGAGTTCAGACTTGCTTCAAGCTAAAGTATAAAGTGTTGAATAGGTAAAAGTTTTAGATGAACATAAAGCTGTTAAAACGAATCTGTCAAACTGTCCTAATATACTGTCCAGACTTCATAAAAGCTTACCCTGTGTTTTTGGATCATGTATACACCACCCTCCTCTTTCTTCTCACTGTAGAAGTGCTGTTATAAAATTAGGAAGGTGAAGGCTATCACCAGTGGTTTATAATTCAACATTGTCTTCTTGTAGAAAGCGACAGAAGCGGAACTTAACATGAAAGTGGACATGATGGAGTTTGTGCTGCCAGAACAGAAGAGACGAATCAATTGAACAAGCTTTGGTTTGTGAACTTCTGGAACTAGTGCAACACTTACATTTTTCCAGCAAAACCTACCTTCAGCAATCATCAAATATCCTTAATTATTCAGCTGTGCACAGACATGAAGGAAGTGTTTACTAAATATATACGTTCTGAAGACTGTCTGACACCTTTTGGTAGCCTATAATCTATGCCTCAAAGAGAAGCTACTGAATATTTTACCAGTAGATTTATTTTTATTAAAGTGTACCTGTAAATTTATAGTGTAGGAAAGAGGTGTTGTGTTTGGTTTTTCCTAAGTTATTAAAATAGAATCCGAGGTAGTAAATATCTGGTAAAATGTATTTAAGGCTCAAAAAGTGAAGATTTGGTATGGTATAGGGTATCATATCGAAATGTCACTTGTGCCTAATTAAGTACCCTGGCCTTGGCCCTCCTGTGCCTATAGCCATCTTTACATCTGCAGTGTGAGATCTAAGGTACTGCAGCCTTATACTAAAAGGCACAGAAAATTTGGTAATGTCACTAATATCCTGCTCATTGGTTATTTTACTAGAGGAACTGACGTGAGGATGTAAAAATCCACCTCTACCGTGATGGCCACCTCCACATGGACACAGTGCAGAACAAGCTGTCAGTGATGGGGAGGAAATCAGCAGCAGTGAGAGGAATACTGGTGACTAGTCATTTCCCCTCAACCTGTGTTTAGGTACAACTTTCAAAGTCCATGTCTTCTATGCAAATAAAATATCTCCAAAAGATCTGTTTTATGCTTCCAGAACCTGTAACTCTTCAATTGCAGAGAGATATAAGGTGGTAGTTGGGAAGCCCTTTTACGTGCATAAACGTTTTTTGCTAAGCAGGTTACGTTTTTCGTGAAAAAAAAATGTATTTGAGGTCTTTGAAACCTTGGTGGGAATGTGTCCCAGTAGCATAACATTTACAGTCCATATTTAGCAGTTCTGTTACCTCCTGGGGTGTTTGCAGGAACCCAGAATTCATCAGACTGCCAAGTAAGCTGCAAAAAGGTGCTAGGTAACCTTAGTGAAACTTTGTTGGATCAAACCCTGCGCCAAATATCAGTGAGGTGTGATGGAAATTTAATTTATTGCACTAAAGGTCCAAAAAAAAGGATTAAAAGTATGTTCTTTTTTTTAAGCAGCCTTATACTTTTGTAATAGAACAATTTTGTAATGTAAATAAACAATAAATTGATTATTAATATTCTAATAAAAGTACCTGTTGACCTGGCAGAAATACATTGTGTTCCTTGTTTGAGCTGGCAAGTCCGCTGTGATATCCTAACCAGTGTTGTCAGTCTTGTCTGCTGGAGTACAGAAACCTAAATATGTTATTATTAATTGACAGGATTTACGGTATATAGCGCCAACATATTATGCAAGCGCTGTACATTTATTAGGGGTTTCAAGTGTATCTTTACTTTTTCTATCTCTCTTCCCATGGGTACACTTCTTTCTTGACTTAAGATACAAAACTGATTATATGACTAAAGCTACGTACACACTTCCAATTATTATCGTTGGTAAACGAACGACAAACGATCCTGCACGATATCTGCGAACGATCGTATAGCACCGATCCTGTACATACAGATAACGACACGATCGTTCGCAGATATTGTACACACGATAGATGCGATCGTTTGAACGATACAGGAAGTGACGTGCACCACAGGAAGTGAGCGAACGTTCGTGTACCGCGCATGCTCAGACCATGGACGATCAATGAACGACCGTACACACGATAGATGGTCAACGATCGTTGTCCAATCCGATCCGCCGGTCCGGTCGTTCATTTCCAACGACTATCCTCGTTCGTCGGCGTCGTTGGTTACTTTTTTTACGAACGATTTTTGCCCAATCGATCGTTCGCCGTTCGTTTGTCGTTCATTTCCAACGATAAAAATTGGAAGTGTGTACGCAGCTTTAGATCCAACAGACACTATCCAGGGAGGGAGCTGTTAGGTGATGTAGTTCTAGGCAAGTACCTACATTCGTAGGGTTAGAGTGCCTGGCAGTTGTCCTTCAAAACTATTACCAACTTGATTAATGAAAGCTAGTATATAATATAGAGTGCCTACAATATAGATCTTTTTTATTTACTGTCAGTTTCACAAAAGTTTGAAAACAAAAAGTTTCAGGCAACAATCAGTTCCCTTGTAAATAGCATGCTAGGTTCTGCAAGGACGGATCCATTAACAACCTCGGATGGCTGCTGTACACGTCAGATTCTTATCTGATTCCAGCCCCATGGTGGGAATTGAACAAGAATCATCTGACATGTTTGTATGCTTGAGAAAGCTTACTGTTTGTTAGCTGGAGATGTTTTATTGCTTTTAAACCTTATTGTCGCTGTAAATAAACTATAGCTTGACTTCTGTGATTTTTATCCTTTCAGCTAATAACTGTAGTCATTGGAATACTTCCTATCACTCTTTTTTCCCATCTAATGTCCTGGGAGGACTAACCCATTCTTTTACTAGCATTTTTTGTTTAGGTTCTGCATAGTGTTTGTGTAGTTTTCGTCACACATTTCCAAAACATGCAATTAGGTTAATTGGCTTCCCCCCAAAATTGACCTTATACTGTATTAAAGACATATGTCTATGGCGGGACATTAGATTGTGAGCCACTTTTAGAGACAGCTAGTGACAGACATTGTAAAGCGGATGAATGGACTGTAAAGCACTGCGTAATATGTTGGTGCTATATAAATACTAATTATAATAATAGGAACCTTTTCACTGCCTGTTGAACTGGACTCTGGAAGTGACTTATGGCCACTGGGTTCTCCCTAATTTCTATTGTTGGAACCATTGGATGCTGAGACTTATCAGAATTCATCTACTTGCTTCATGATGAGCTTGATCATTATCACAGGCTACAGTTATAAATCCCAAGTTGAAAGGCTTTGTTTTTTGGCACTCAGTGATGCGGTGTGTACTGTGTATGCTGGAAAAATACCATGTACTCTTGGCCAGTGCTACTTTCAGTCTTTTTTAAAGCCTCCAAGCCTTTAAACCAGGTTTAGCTAAACAACAAGCTTTGAGGGTCTAATGGTAGCCATATTTAAGACAGTGCTATCTGTCTGGTTTTGTCCCAGATTGCTTCAACACAGCATTCTGACATCCTGGGATAAGTCCAAGACAAGTTCACAAGGCTACAGGAATACTAAAGACAAACTCCTGAGAGGCTGGAGAGAAGTCCTAGGCAATCTGCCAGTGCACTGGATCTGATATGTACAGTGATCCCTTCTAATCAACATTCTAAAACCTGTTGCGGTGATCTACAAGAAAATAGAAGCCTAGCTGCACCAAGAAAGAACAATCACCTGTGATCTGCATGGGATCTGGTACTCCCTGAATTTTCTTTCCTGCTTTGTCACTCCTCTCTTCTCTGCCCCTCCGGTTTGAGATGGTTGGCTATCTAGGTATCCTCATTGCATCACACTGACCCAGGCAGATGGGACTTCACATGGTGGACTCCTAGTAGATGCTCTACCAGAACATCAAGGACCTTCTGACTTTAATGACATGGACTAAGTGTATGGGATGCTTAAAATGTTTAAAGCTACTTTCTAAAAAGGTAGATATGTAAAGCCTTTTTCGCCTGGTGTAGGTATCGGGGATTCTGTCCTAAGGTACTTTATAGGACAGAAGCTTTCTCATCTTTCTCCAGATTGGTTTGGAGCAGATTTTGGCTCTCCACACATTAGAGTCCATATTTCAGGTACCCTTGGCCTCTCATTGCTTGGTTAAATCCTTGTGTGCTTGTGATGCCTCCTGTTTCTCCAAGGGATTTCATCTTGGTTCTTTGTGCTCCCCAAATCGGAGAAATAGCTCTCTACTAACTCACAAGGTGTTGTTTCTTGTAATCTTCACCTTTGCATTGATATTGTATCTGAAGTAACGGGTCCGATCCTGCTAGAAGCCATTTTCGCTGTACACAAAATAACTTCGTTATAGTATAGTATAGTACTTCGTCCCAAAACTTCCTTTTTAACAACACTGAGAGAATATGTAATATGTATTGCCTTGGTTGGTATTCTGATTCTGTGCTTTTATTAAATTCTAAATCACTGACCCAGACTGAGTATGCAGCTCAAGTGTTTGGCTAATTGCGACACAATTTATGCTGGAATTGTCTGCATGCTTGTTTTAGGTGAATGACAATCTTCTGATGCTAAAAAATCAGCTTTACATCCAGGCAATTAGCATTTATTAGAATGGGTTCAGCAATGGCAGCTTTCATATTCTTTCTTTGTGTAGGTCCAATTTTAGGTCTCCGCCTTTTGCCTCAACCATGATATTGTTCAGTCCTTTTCTCCGGCCCTAGTTCATCATGATGTACTCCTTCATTGCCTTATGTAGGTGGGACTGTGAGGGTCTATTTATCGACTCAATCCCATTTAGGAAAAAGGATTTAATTTTTGTTATTTTGGATGGTCCCTGCAAAGATGGAGCCTATGTTCAATATGACCATCTCATGGTGAGGATGAATGTCCCTATTTTCTGTGAAGGCTCCTTCTATGACGGGGGTCAGCAAACTTTTTTCGTATCTAGGCCATTTTAGGAGGTCAAGAAGGCACACTAGGCCAGACTCTCTCTTGAGTCCTGCACTGATGGCTCGGCCCACCCCCCAGGAAAGCCCCTGAAGGGAAATCCCTCTCCTCTGCAATGCATACGGAGGCGAGGGAACGGCCCTGAAAGGAAATCCCACTCCTCCGCAATGCATACAGAGGAGAGGGAATGTCCCCTTACCCCCGAATGCGGCTCGCCGACCCCTGCTGGCCAAGATTAGGCCAGATCGACCGGGTGGGGGGCATTAGGCCGGAACGGACTACTGGCTAGGCAGTATCTGGCCTAAAGGCCGGAGTTTGCCTACCACTGTTCTACGAGATCTGTTATTGTCTCTTTCAGGCCTTCTCCATCATGCATCTGTTTCTTCATTCACACCTTTTCTAGGCCTGCAGATTCCATTTTGGGGTGTAATGAGCTTTTTGGGGTTGTTAGTGTTATGCTTGTTGTTGGGCTGCTTTTGGACTTCCCGATGGTTTCAGATTTCTGTTCCCTTGAATGGACAATATAGAGAAATGTTTCTATAATGTACTATAAAATGTCTTAAAATCCATTGAGTTATTCAGGTCCCCGCTTTTTTTTTGGCAATGCTTCTAGTACTGCTTGCTGGGAGTAGGAAAGGTTATTCTGGGTTGGCTGTAATTTCTTTATTTGCCTCCTGGAGGTATCTGTTTAATCCAAAGGTAACAGATTCTTGTATCTTCCCATGGACTGGACGAATAGGAAGGGGCCGAGTTAAGAAAATGCTGACCTAAGATCCAAGGTAAGTTGGGGAAGTTTAGGTAATGCCCGGACATATACTTAGGCTTCTATAATCTAAGCAGGACAGATCTGATCTCATATTTTGAATTTTATCTGTTTCCGATTGCAATCACCATAGCATGCATCTACTTTCTAAGTGAGAAAATCAATGTAGAATACAACATACCTTTATTTATAACCAAAACATGTGCATAAGGAACATTCTAACAGGTAGCACATGATGCAACCAACTAAAATCCCACATACAGAATTCTATACAGCAAATATAATAATTAAGGCGTCTGTTTAAATAGATACTTTCTGTATATACACACAAAAATAGTTATACATCCGTTCTCATAGGGAATTTGAAAACTATTTTGGTTCTACAATAATGATAAATTACAATGCACAATAAATAAAATACACCAGCCAATCAGATTTTATTTGTATCAGAACAGTGCAAGGTGATTTCTGAATGTCTGCTGTGGGTAACCCCATGTTTGCTGTGGCACTGATTTAGGAAATAATACTCCTAGATTGTAAACTCTTTGGGGCAGGGTCCTCTCCTCCTCCAGTGTCAAGTGCGACCCTTATTTAATGTACAATGCTGCGTAATGTTTTAGCTGACTGACAGCAGTTGTTTTATTACTCATTAGTAACAGCCCTGGAACAAGCATGAAGATAAAGAGCTCTGAGTTCAGTTTAGCTTTGCTGAGCTATATGCTTGTTTCAAAATGTGATATGGAGAAGCTGCAGCCAGCCAAACTATTGTGAATGTTCGAAAAATTTCCTTTTTAAACAAAACAACACTGCCAAAATTTAGGCTGCATACACACGTTAAATTTTTGTCATAGGAAAGGAACTTTCTTTTTCCAATGACAACAGACTAAGGTGAATGAACGAGCACTGTACATACATCAGTGTTCTGCTCTATGGAGAGTGGGTAATGAGTGAGTGGCACCCTGCTGCGCTTTTTCCTATTCACTTGCATTGCAGTTGTTCGTGGATTCGCCGAGACAGATCCATAAACAACGTTGGACGGCTTCTATACACGCGTCAGATTCTCTCTATTGGCCCAGAAGCGATAATTGGATAAAAATCATCTGACATGTATACATAGCCTTAGTGTTCAAAGAATAATCATTTAGCAACTACTGTCCAGAAACGTAATGGCCTAGAGACAGTTCGACCTTTGCTCATTTGTTTGACAGCTAATCCTCTGACCCACAAAGATGAATAGTTGTGAGAATCTGACAGTGTAGGGTGGTTGCCTGATGTTCATCGATTTGCCATGGCGGATCAATGAATGACAATTGGGAATGGTCACTATGCATGTCAATGGAGAGCATGGCAGGGTCATCCTCCCTTCCTATAGCGCTCATTCATTCGTCACTGGAAAGAATCATGAAAGATGGCTCCCAGAAACAAAAATCTTAAAATTCGTGTGTACATAATCTAAGCTATCATACAGATGAACACAGTGAAGGGCAGTGTAAGGGATCAGAGATGGGGAACTCCTAAAAAAAAATTTGTCACTTTGCCTATGGACAATTGTATGTTCACTCCAACGCCAAATAATTATGACACTTGTACTATCACAGCCTTTATAAACTTTTAAATCCTCAATGCCATTAGGAGGTTAGTGGTGAAGATTTAGGAAAGCCTGTGTGATTGTCCAACAACCATTTCTTTGGAATGGAAACAAGGAAAGAAGTTTGCAGCAAACATCCATGATATCATACTGCCTGGTCCAGGGTAAGTCCACCGACATGAACTATAGAAAGATATTTTATAGCCCACAGTCCTTGGTAAAAGATTTTTGTGCCTGTAGCCCAGAGCTTCCCAGTTCCCAGGGGTGGTGTCCAGTGGGTAATGTTAGTGATTGCTCCCTCCTGAATTCTCCAAATGACTCTTGACAATGATGACCTAACTGGCCAATAGGAATGGAGGTTTGGAACAGTCAGAGATCATTTATAAACCTGAAATACCCATCATCATAGTTAGTTTTATGTAGGGATTGCTGGATACAGAAAAGAGGAAGCAATGCAGAGATTAAAGCAGCCATGATATACAGGTACTGATAGATAAAGAAACAAGAGGATTGTATTAGAGGGACTGAACAGCCCCAGTACTCTACAGTAATCTGCCTAGCCCTCCTCTTAGAGGCAATTTCCCCAAAACTAAATAAGGGGTCAGTCAATGGGTCAGACTTATTGAAGCTCTCTAAGGCTGGAGAGAATAAACTTTCATCAGTGAAGCTGGGTGATCCAGCAAACCTAGAATGAATTTCTTCAAAGTAATTTGCTATTCGCTATGCAAATGTTTTGAATCCTGGATGAGAGTGAAGCTGGGTGATCCAGCAAACCTCGAATGGATCTCATCCAGGATTCAAAACATTTGCATAGCAAACTACTTTGAAGAAATCCATTCCAGGTTTGCTGGATCACCCAGCTTCACTGATGAAAGTTTATTCTCTCCAGCCTTGGAGAGCTTTATTAAATCAGACCCATTGAGTGTTGAGATCTGTCCCATGTGATGCAAACATTATAAAAGGGTTCTGCATGGATATTTTTAGGCTGTATCAGCAACAACAGATGTGGGGACACCCTTAAATACCTTGCTAGCCCAAATCCCTATAAAATATTTTTGGTTAGACTGACTTTTTTTTAGTATCTGCACACCCAAAATAAATATTTTAGTTACAGATATAGCCTGAAGGACTGAAACAGTCTGTTTTTTTTAAATTTTGGATGCTCCAACATCCATCTGCCAAAATTCCTGTCCACCTTTGTGTTCCAGCTCTTCCATAAATCCACTTATGTAATGTTTGCCCCGGTTTATGTTATAAATACCCTTTTTTCTTTTTATTCTCAAAATATATTGAAATATAACATGAATCCAGTAGGAATATTGGGATGTCCTCATGATAAGCACAGCACATATAGACCATGGAATGCAGGGATGGTGACTCCTTCAAAATGGGGGAACTAACAACAGAGGTAATGGGAACCCAACATAATGGGCACAGCAGGTGTGCAAACCTGGGAACTCTTCAACAGAACCCCTGAGTAACAGAAGAAACTCTCCAAACACTGAAAAATTAGTTTTGCATGACATGACCCTGTAAGCTGCTGATGTGCTCATCGTAGATTCCAATAGAAGTCATCAGCCTTTGGTTTACAAGCTTTGTGCTCCAGGAATGACTTTCTTTTCAGACATTTCCTGTTTAGTCTCAGCTACCAGCTCTCCATTTGTGCGTTACATCATTAGTAAACCATTATGACTCCCCCATGGCTGTCCTCAGTGGGGTTTTGGAACATGTCCATCCACATAAAAGTTTCTGGTGATTTTGGGAAGGATAAACTCAGCTCCGTTTAGTTCTTTAGTAAGAATAATTTGACATCCGAGTCTGGAGTTTTCCTGTAATAAGGGGGCCATGTCCAGCATATCGTCTTCTCTGCAACATCGAAAAGAAAAGGAAAAAGTTAGAGGGTCCCTGTTATAGTCTTTAATGTGGCTTCTATGACAACTGATGGTAAAAAAAAAAACTTTGAGGTGAAAATAACAGAAGTGTATGGCACCAATAGGTCTCTCTTTCCTGCCTTTTAACCACCTGAGGATTATAAAACAAAAGGGAGACATCTTTAAAAACTCCCAGAAAGTTTTTAGGTCAGTTCTCTACCATTCAGGTCCTCTCCCCCTGCCGCTACTGGCAAATGTCTTCCAAAAAAGCACAAATGTAGCAGAAGCCATGCTGGTTCACCACCAGACAGCTATTGTCATTAAACTGTATTTAAATAGCGCCAACATATTACACAGCGCTGTACATTAAATGGGGTTTGCAAATGACAGACAGATACAGAGAGTGACACAGGAGGAGAGGACCCTGCCCAGAAGAGCTTACAATCTAGGTGGGGGAAGTATCACATAATGGGGGGGGGGGGGGGGATAGACAGGTTATCTTTACTGTATATCTACCATTACAGCCTTCTTGAAATAAGTTTCAGATCTTCAGATAACCCCTTGTATAATTATTATATCCTCAGCTCTTACTGACTAAATGAAAGTCAGAAATGTAACTACCCTATACCAGCTCCTCCTTTCTCCACGTACATAACATGGATTGCTCCACACTCCATAAGAATCCTCGAATTTCATTTTTCAGTTCTCAGTTACAAGACCATTCATGTAGCTGCATAGCAATAATAACAACGCTATATCTTAGTGGAAGTCATGATCTCACAGACACCATGGTACTTTGTTGAATGATGTATAATAACCTGACCTGGGTTTGAAAAAATAACATATATATCTTCTAAAACTTTCGTATAACAGCGGTCCTTGCTTGTCTTAGTCTCTCCTGAGGAAGCTAATATGGTGAAATGAGTCGGGCATTGGGACCATTTGTTGTATTCCTATGAACTCTCGCTTTGCCTTTCCCACTATAATGTTGGTTTTGTATTTATTTACTATTGACAGGTGACAGGTACAGTGACAGGTGAACTTGTCTAGTATTTTTTTCCCATGAAGCAAACACTCATATTTAGAGCACCGCGTAAAATGTTGGTGCTACATAAACACAGTTTATAAATAAAAATAATAAAAAATGGCTTTTTCTGTCATTGTTATCTTTGAAATGTTTTCTTTATTATATATCTTTTAGGGGTTGGCAAGGAATAATTTCTATAATAAAGGGCTGGTTTGGTCGTTATATGGTATAAGCTGGCTAGAGGTATCTACCAAAATGATCCATGTATACAACACTAGCTACACATGTACAGGATTATGGGTGACGTATCTCACGTGTGTGCGTGTGCTCTAGCCGGAGAATACATTTAATGCCACATATTGCACATAAATGTCCACTGACACTTGCTGCACACAGTTCTTCTTGCTGGAGGGTCTGATATGAGGAAGAAAAGCCCTGCCCATAACAAAGTAGCTGTAGTTCTACGCAGAAGATAGAACAAGTCATAATACGTTAATTTTTTTCAGCACAGTTCCTCTTTAACACCAAGAAAGCAGAGGATCTTTACAAGCTGGATATTAGATTTATTAATCAAAATCTTGAGATTACAGATGCTTTGATAAAATTACCACCAAACAACCTTGGAAAAGCATTACCCGATGCATTATGTGCTGTCATGATGACTAGCGGAAGTGGAAACAGAATTAAAAGAAGCATTTTAGTTTTTCTAAAGAGGTACAAATGATGTATGACTTAGGCGCTATTTGTAATAGACATGTGAGGCCTTAGTGAGAACCAATAATCAGTGGTCACCAATCCCTGGGTCGCAGACGAGTGCCAGGTGGTGGGTTGTGGGTCATAGGTGACGGGACGAGGAAGTGTCAGCGTCTTTTCTTGCACTGCTCTGAAGCTGGGAGTGGCGGAGCCGTGTATGTGGGGCTTGCACTTCCCTGCCGTTCCCGGAAGCTCTGCCGCTTGACGGCACACCACCTCACTTATGCTGCTCTGCTGTTCCCAGCTGGTGTGCTGGCTAAGTGATGTAAGCTGTACATATACTGGGCCATGGCAAAATTTTGTGCTGCATTGCCAGGCCCCGCTGTTGGAAAGGTTGGGGACCACTGCTATATATGATGAACACACACATACCTTTCGTCTGGCTCTGGAAGCTGATCGAAAAACTCAGGGCTGACGTACACATGACACGTGGAACAGGCGAGGGAAGATTCACAGGCACCTGTGTGCAACAAAGAAATTATTAACACTTCACAGAGCATTTTGCATGGAGAGGGGATTATAATAATATCAATATAACCTCCAAGGAGGGGTAAAGAGATTCCTCTGTAAGATTCAAAGCTGAACTACAAGCAAACAGGTAAATAAAACCCATTTATTGGAGGGATTTTACCTGCCAAAAAATGTGCCTTTCATGTCCACCTAGTTCTAAGATTTACAAATCTCTGCCACACAAAACACTTCTGGCTGTCTGATAGGGAAAGACACCCCGATTTTTCGTTTGCTGTAGTTAAGCAACACTTACACACCTTGTTCCTCTCCCAGATTGGGACTAAGAAGAAGCAACAGAATGTTCATCTATCTCCCTGCTATTTATTCCTATGCTATAATGTTTCCTTAGAACATCAACATGCAGAGGTAACACAACTGGCTCCATGTGCTTCTCCCGCATCTCCCTATTGGAGCTTTGCTGCACAAGGACTGTAGATTACGGTTTGTTTGTTTCATAAAACCGAAGCTGTAGGTGGAGCTGGGCTTTCAAATATAAATGATCCGGTCATCTTTAACCTTTAAAAAATGGCAAGTTAATGCTGATAAGGTAATAACATACTGGTTTCTTACTGGAGAACCGTGTTCATTGTCTGGCTGCAGTGCTAATCCAGCGGATTCATTGCTTTCCCCTGTCCCTAATCTGGAAAGAGTGCTAATACCACCTGTTTCATGTTTGGCCCCTGTCAATGACTCAGAAAGTTATTATTTTAAAGAGGTGAGAAATGTTTGAACATTTTTATTAGTACATCAGCCCCTTTATCTCCAGGACTCATATCTCTACACACAGTAGAGTGTACTGGTTTCTCTGCTGGCCTCAAAGTCACTCATTTTCTGTAATAAGTTGAAGAACAAGTGACACTTGCAGAGCACTCAGGAAATGTTTGCTTGCCAGTTGATGGTTTCTCAGCAATAGAGGGTCTTCCAGGGGTAAGAAAGGCAAGTATTTCAGGTACATGCTTGGCTAGCTCAGAACCTGCTATTTGAGACTGAGACTATCAGTCGGATTTATAAAAGCTCTCCAAAACTAGAGAAGATTGACTATCATAGGAGAACCTGGATGATCCAGCAAACCTGGAATAGATCTGGTCTATGACTGAAAACGTTTGTCAACTAATAAAAATTGAATGAATTTTAAGAAATCCATTCAATGTTTGTTGGATGTCCCAGGTTCTTCCATGATGGTCTATCTTCTCCAGTTTTGGAGAGCTTTCATATATCACACCCTTTGCATGTTGTGATATCGGCAGTAAAAGCTCATCTTCCACCTATGAGAAATATTTCCTCTGGCCTGGAGCTGCAACAAATAAACTCTGTGCCAAAGGTATGTCAACCAGTTCAGCCAATCAATGTGGCCAGACCCTGAATGAAAGCGAAGACTGGGTGAATATGTCATTGGCGGTAATATAGTGACAAAGAAATTTTCAGGCACCGCACAGCCGGAGGTATCCCTTTAGCAGGTAAGTCTGCCATAGTGTGGATGCACATTACAGCTAAAGCCCACCCACCACAATGCAGAGTTTCCACTTTAAAACCTCCATTGGTATACAATGAAAAATCACTTACCTTCCAACTCAATGCCGTACCTATGAGCCAGGTACAGAACACTCTCCCCGATCTTCCCTTTAGCAGGAATGCGCTTGCCAGCCCTATCTATAAACACAACGTCAACCCTGTGAGGGGAACAGATACGCGTTTACAGTCCGGCTGTACACAATATGCACCTAAAGCCTACTTACTAGCCACACTTTGTATTATTCCATTGCATTTGTATGGCATAAATATTAAATTAAATATCATGATAGGTAAAAATATACTTGTGTAAGGGGGAAAGGAGGATCTTTATTAAAACATATTTAGTGCACTTGGGCATGAACTCTAACCCTGACTCTTATAAATTAAAGACTATGACCATGAACTGTAAAAGCACATAAAAAACAAGAGATATAAATGCTGGCTTGCAGGAATAATCATTTCTATACAACATTTCTCATTCACTGTACCTTTAAACATGTTAAACAACCAATCCCCTAGCACAGATCCCCTTCTGTTTGTAGGTCACAGTCATTTCCTCACTTCTCTAAATAACTTTTCATGTGCAAAAGTCTGATTTGTTTTCAGGCAGCACCCACTTATTCTCATATTGTGATTCTTCGGCTTTCTGCTTCTGGTTTAGGTGCTTTGCAGGCACTTATGTAGAAAGAGAATCCCCATAGGCATGCCAAGGTGCTTTTATATTGTAATATTGTCACCTAGTTGTTATTGGCAGGAAAGTGACTTGTATTTTTTCCCAGAAAGGTGCCAATCCTATTACTATGAAAGATGAATATATTCACAAAGGATGGGGTTATTAATGGGGAGGGCAGGGTGACTTTACTTGCTATCTCATAACCACCTTATAACCCCTTTTCAACCCTCAATCTACAAACAAATACCCCTAGCACAATGGTTGATGCTGGAAATGGGTTTACGAAACAACATCAGACACAGTTCAGCTCCTGACCATCGGAAAGTAAAGTGTCAACTATGATACAGGTAGCCCCGGGTTACATACGAGATAGGGGCGGTAGGTTTGTTCTTAAGTTGAATTTGTATGTAAGTCAGAACAGGTACATTATTTTAATAAATAATATTAGGTGTCAGTTACTGTATAAAATCCTCACTGTAAGTTATTCACAAACAAGGAGAAAAAAAATCTTTATAGAACCTAGACATTCATTAACTTCTGGAGCAAGCTGTGCTTCGATATGCAAAAAGACACAACTGCAGAGTTTGTCTTGGTCATTAAAGAGTCACAAGAGCTTGCAGAAGAGCAAAAGACTTCTTCTACAAGCCTCCATCCTGCTAGTGAACGAGCAAGGAAACCCCGTTTGTATCTAGGAGTCGTCTGTATGTCAGATGTCCTTAACTCGACGACTACCTGTACAGTGGTCCATTGCAGGCTAAAGCCTTCACCGATACGGTAAAAGAACACCGTCACCTCCAGGCTGCAGTGGCATCTACAGTACCATCGGTTCAATATGGCTATTGTCTTGTAATAATTAAACATGATAAAAAAATTGCTTTGGTATGCAAATCTATCATAGTGTGTTAACGGAATGTGGCCTGGACATCCAGGCATTAATGATCTCTGGTAATAAAAGGTCAGATAGTGCTTGATTTAATAAAGCTCTTCAAGGCTGGAGAGAATACACATTCATCAGTGAAGCTGGGCGATCCAGCAAACCTGGATCTGGTACAGGATTAAAAACATTTGCTAACAAAAAGCAAATGACGTAAGAACTCCATCCCAGGTTTGCTGGATCACTTGGCTTCACTGATGAAAGTGTATTGTCTCCAGCCTTGGAGAGCTTTAATAAATTAATAAACTCCTTTCCCCAGAGGTCATTGAGAGCTCTGCAAGGACCTTAACAGTTATATCCGTGGTGGTCATAATTCCAGGCTCCAAACTCCCGTATAGATAAGCAAGAAGCAAGTATGCAACAATGGCACATCACCCCTGCCTCTCATTCCACTCCCTTTAGGATTCAATTCTATTTAACTATTCAGCTAGAAAATAAAATTTGCTGCTGCTCAGGGTGTGACTGCCCTTTAAGGCCCCATTTTAGTGCAAGATCAAACTTGCCATGTACTAAATAAATATCAGAGCTATGACTAAAAGGAGGCGTGGGTGGACATGACGAGTTTATTCTTTCTGGATGAAGCTGAACCTATTTAAACAGCATTGTTACAATAAAAGACCCTGTCAGGTCGCTAAAAATGCAAACAACAATAGTCTGTGAGTAAAAAAAATCTGTAGCCACAGCGGTCAGTATACAGACGTTTAACAGTTACTACATATCCCTGACTCACGGATGAGTGCTGGAAGGACATAGGGGTCAGAGAATGGAATCAAGGTTTATGGAGAGGGGCATGGGCATCTAAAACTTCTGAATGTGCTTATTGCCAATACTACTGCACCACTGAAACAGGGAGGTGGTGGGGGTTATAAATAAAAAATAAACTTCTAGCTTTCACTTTCTTGAGAATCCTATAGGAAAGTAGTAATAATTTTTTAGTCACAGAGGTGCTCTTGATATATAGCTATGCAAACAATGTTAAGTTTTAATTGGTCCAGCAGTGAAATTAATATTATACAGTATTTATATAGTGCCAACAGATTACCCAGCACTGTACAAAGTCCATAGTCGTGTCACTAGCTGTTCCTCAAAGGAGCTCACAATCTAATGTCCCTACCATAGTCATATGTCATTACCACAGACTAAGGTGAATTTTCGGGGGAAGCCAATTAACCTAACTGCATGTTTTTGGAATGTGGGAGGAAACCGGAGTACCCGAAGGAACCCCGCGCAAACATGGGGAGAACCTGCAAACTCCAGATAGTGTCCTGGATGAGATTTCAACCTGGGACCAAGCCCTGCAAAGGCAAGAGTGCTAACCACTAAGCCATCGTGCTGCCATGAAATGGTAATTCTTCAAACATATATAACACAGAAAAATGTTTTGACTCACGTGTCTTCACATGGCTCATTTGCAATACTGGGGTCTTCTGAATGAGCAGCAGCTAAATAAGAATAAACCAAGCATCAATAGGAAACAGAATACAAAACAAATGGAGTAAATTGTAGTATTATTTTATATTTGTAACTTAAATATATATGATAAAAAGAACATCAATTTGTACATCATAATCATATAATTGCTCAAGAGTATGTAATCAAATGTAATGCCATATTCCAAATTGGATACAACCAATGAGCATTATCCTATGACACTGGATTCTTAATGGGAGGGATCTGTCTTTCCTCCTACATTTATATACACATGCTCAGGATCTCCTTCTCCCATAGGCTACGTACACATATCAGATGATTCTCCTCCGATTATCACCTCAGTGCTGATATCGAAGGGAATCTGGCACGTATACAGTGCTTGTCGTCCACCCTTCAGTCGACCGCCCTGGCGGATCCACGGATGGGGAATGATAATGCAATTGAAGGGGAGAGAGTACAGCGGGGTGCTGTTCCGTCATTCTCCCCCTCCCCTCTCCATAAAGCAGAATGGTGCTGTATGTACAGCGCTGGTTCATGCATTGTGCAGCCTTTTGTCATTGGAAAGCATCATGAAAGATTCTTTAAAACGACAATTATTGCATGTGTGTACTCAGAAAGGTGGATGTTTCAGTTTGGTCCAGATGTCTAAATTGTCTAAAAGTGAGCTACTCAAATATCTGTGTAAATTATATATAAATCCAACTGAATTTGCAATATATTTAATTCATAGAAATTTTGACAAAATTTTACAGATTATCATCTCCATATTTCTCCTGATGAAGTAGATTATATGTCTAAGAAACGTGTTGGGGTCCAGTCTGAAAATATTTCTTAAAGGAGCCAACCAACAATCAAAATATTTATATTTAAATTCTATGTTTGGACTGTATGTATGTATGTATGTTTTGGTGGGCTGACCCGATAATATTGGTATTGTTATTGGTTGGATAATATTGGTTGTTCTATACCCAATGGAACTACTATAATGATTACATTAAAGTAATATGTTACATAAACAAAGACAATCATACCTACTTACAAAGTTTGTGATCACTGAAAATAATGCTAATATGAACCAAAATTATTATTATTCCCATATGTTTTAAGATTGGAAGAAGCAGCCCCTGTATTGTAACCACAGAAAAACAGCCGGGTGGTTACTGAAAAGTGCTGGGTGGTGCGCCCCGCTAAAAGGGGCCGGGGAGAACACTGCATTATTCACATTTCTCACATCCAGTGATTTTGTGGATGAATATTTTTGTATGCCTTGAACATCCTATTCCTCTATCACAATCCCATTACCTGTAGTCTGGAAGGTTCTGCACACATCCTCGACATTGGGTGTCTGCAATCTTCCCAGACATTGGTGTCCTGCAGGTATCCGGGATATTCTGGCAAAGACAACTTTACGAATGGACCAGGAACAGTGCCCTCCGGTTCTGAGGCCTCTGCTTATCAAAGAGACAGCCATCAGGAGCTGGGATTCAGCTATACCTTCTCTTTGTGAAGACTTTCCAAATACGCAACAATGGCAGATCTTCAAGACGTAAAAACCTGAGGACATAGGCATAGAATACTATGAAAAACAGAAATAGGTTATGGGCTAGTTTTGATGTATAACAAGCTGATCATGTATCACGGCTGATATCCCATGAGAATTTGGCGTGTGTACAGCACCAGGCAGATCCACAGACATCGAACGATCTTAATGAAAGTGAAGGGGAGAAAGCACAGCGGGGTGCTGCTCCATCTTTCTCCCCCTGCAGATGCCAGGCTTCGTATACACTTCAGAGGATTCTCATCCGATAATCAACTCAAGGCTGATATCGGACTAGAATCTGGCGTGTGTACAGCGCTCATCGTCAGTCATTGGACTTTGATTTCCTGCAATTAAATGGCTGATTGCTCAGACCTAGCCTACCATGGTAACAAGTAACCCCTCCAAAAGTAGCCATGCCCATATAGTCCTTTATAATCCTCTCCTTCCTAGGACTAAGGAATGATAGCACAGCCTATACTCCACCCCAGTATGTTAGAGCTTACACAGAGCTATGGATCCTCCCCCCGATGTCATATGATGGCTCTGGTCCAATCACCCACCACTGTCACTTAGGATAGGGGAAGCAGGTCACATGGTTCTTTGTACCTGGTCACATGGCCCTTTGTACCTGTGCCAGGTGTTTCCCTCCAGCAATATGGGGCAGCAGGGCGATTCGATTTTAAATAAATCCAAGGAGGGTGGGTGAGGGGCTCTTTTCATTTTAAAATTTAACTATAAACAGATTCAGAGGTGTGAAGGACGTTTTTTTTTTTAAATTACAGCAACTGTGATATGTCAAATGAAACATACAACCAGTGCACTGAATGTCCTATCTCTATATATACAGAACAGCAGGTTATTATGAAAGCTGACACTGTTGCCTATAGCATATAATTAGGGTATACTTTCAATAAAAAGGTATACAATTGTCATTTTTTTAAATGACAATCCTGAGTTTCGTTTATATGTATAAAGTACACAAGAAGCATCCTCAGTCCCCTGACACACAAACATGCACCCTTCACTCACCTGATATCCCACTTCCGGTTACTATGCCACCTCCAACATGGCGTCGACGCTTTTTCCGCTGACGTTCTTTTTCGTCATCACCATAGAGACGTAGGACGTACCCCCAGCCAGCTCCCTGTAGCTCTCATTCCCTCGGCACGCCCCTTGTGCTTTCTTCCTATTGGTCAGTTTGCACGCTGTTCCTGCCCGTTCCCTCTGCAGCGGAAGTGACGTAGTGAGCGGCAGTGCGGTGATGACATCTCGGCGGAGCTAGAGGTACATTGATTTGCAGCTGGGCGATGTGAGAGCCCGCCGGGTTTGGGACGAAGGCGCCCGGGTCACGGACTGACTCGCTCCATAGCCGGTAAGTGTGCCGGGGATAATGTAGAATGATCCTGTGTGCGTGTGACGGGCCTGAGGCATGGACGGGGCCTCCTGCTTTACTCCACCTAAGGACCAAGCTGCGTTACCCATAGCAACCAGTCAGATCAGCGCACCTAACCTTGGCGGGAAATGAAAGAGAGAATCTGATTGGTTTCAGACGCAGCCTTTCAGGTGCAGGCCTGGTGTGTGCTTCGCCCCTCAGCCCCAGCTGCCCCCATGTCCTGGCCTGAACTCCATAGCAACAAGGAAAGTAGAAGCTGATTGGCTCATTGAGGGCAACACAGACAGTCCTTGGGCCTAGCACAGTGTGGAGCCTTTTTTTTGTATTTTCTCAGCTTTAAGGCCATGTATAGGCTTATTGCATCTTAATGCCTTTGATGTCTTATGTTTCTGCAGTGCTGGGTTTCCCATTCCCTATTTTCCATGTTTTGTATTCCCCAAATATCTATGTATGAAGCTATAATAATACACGGATTGTCCAAATGCACAGCCATTGCTGGCCATTTTAGTTGTTATACTGATTATCTGAATTAAAATGACTTGAAACATATCTCTGACCTGTTGTAATATACAGCATAGAAGCTTCATCCCAGTCATTGACTTTGTGCTGAGATCATGTGATCAGTCTGCTGCAGGAAAGTGCGGGCGCTTCCCCAGTCTCCTCTCCACCAGTTATCGCTTCCCCAGTCTCCTCTCCACCAGTTATCGCTTCCCCAGTCTCCTCTCCACCAGTTATCAGACCGCAGCATTGTTGTAACTTTGCAGCCAGACATTTGTGGTCGCGGCTTGCAAAGACCGGGACTTGTGTTATGTCTGTCCCATCGCTTAGCTGTCACCTCGGCCCAGGAAGTAGATGGGGACCCTGCATGATGCCTGAGTAAAGATGGCTCTGCTATGGAGAGAGCAGATGAAAGCTTGTACTGTAACACATTACTGAGCATGTAAACAACCTAAAAATAAAAATCTGTACTTGATCCCATTTTAAAGGCCCTTCCCCATGCAAAGTTTGCATAGCCACGCCTATAAAGATGATCACATAGTCTGTATTACCTAAACTGGGTCACTGGTCCATGTGCTGTCAGTGCTGCACCTGCACTGTTTACATTTTGGTATTGCTGTGATGCGCCACCATTGCTTTGTATTAGAAGATCAGCAAGCAGCATTTGGCCTAGTTTATGTCTGACCTGCAAATTATACAGATCTTAGTTCTGATATCTGCCCTGTGTGCTTCCTATTCCTTACACC
>NC_092863.1:100113618-100114080 GCF_032062135.1 Pyxicephalus adspersus | reverse complement strand
TGTTCCTTCAATACTCTGGGACCTGGAGAGCCGCGGAACACTTCTGTGTTGGATATATGAAAGGCCTTGAGGAGTGTCCTTGGCACATTTTCATCAATATATGGAGTCCATATGCATGTCGCTGTCAGGGGAGTTTACATTCCAATGTCCCGTACATAGTTTAGGTCCTTGAACTTACTGGTATAATTTAGGGTGTGAAAGGTAACCCAAGTGCCTGGAGAAAATGTATGCAAATGTGGGGAGAACATGCAAACTCCATGCAGATATTTTTTGTCCGGGATTCGAACCCTGACCCCAAGGCACAAGCTGTGACCATTAAGCCAAAGTGCCACCCTTACGTTCCATAATGAAATGCATCTCACCCGACCCATTACACTCCCATCAAGCACTGCCGCAACAAACTGACAAGCTATTAGTATCAAGCACGCTGGTGGGTACCCAGTCTGCAGTTTCAAAGTTGGT
>NC_092863.1:100108360-100112768 GCF_032062135.1 Pyxicephalus adspersus | reverse complement strand
TTTTTTTTTTTTTTTTGCAAAATTTTAACTTTACATATATGGGTTGTCTACCCTTTTATGTAAAGTAAAAATGCAGAGTTTAGGTTTGATTTAAACTGATTTAAATTGTTCATTGCACAAGGAACCCCCAGCAACCTCTGCTGAAATCCTGGTTGAGAAACATTACTTTTGACTGTCTGGTGCAAACTTCAAACAGATGACTATAGCCATAAACGCTGCTTTTGTTCCTTGTGGGTTTGCTTAGGAAAGAATGTTTAGTTGCAATCATCATGCTTAGGGACCGTAACACCTTTGTTTAATTGTAAGGTTTATGATTTTATTTATTTACATGCGGTAACCAGTAGCACTTCTGGCTTATCCATGAGAAGGGTTCTGTCTTCTGGAGCTACCATGGCTTCTGGATTCATCCTTGTATCTATGAAGTCTTACCAGAGACAGTCATTAATACCAAAAAATAAGGGAGATCACACACATGCAGCATGCAAAGAAGATTGCTGTAGGGCAAACGTATACAGTGAAGTAATCCTCAAGTTAATCACAGGACGGATTGAGTTGAGCTCTCTAGACCAGAATCAGTTCATGTTTTTACACATTTACAGAAGGTGACGCCAATAATACAACCACAACTGTCTTTATTTCATGGAAAAGTCTGCTTTGAAGTGGACCACTTTTTTTGATCTGTGCATGTATTACCCATATGTACAGATTTTATTCCTTTCTCACTAGTTTTAAACAGATCGTAGCGGCTGCCATTGTTTCTTACTCAGATTTAAAGCAGACACACAAAAAAGTAACATCTGCATTGTCGATTCTGGTGTCTGTGCCCTGCTCCTAGGAGAGCCGTCTTTGTGCTTTGCTATGCACCCAAAGCTGGGAACCTTGGGACAGCACTTATCACAGAAACAATGTAGCATCCACATTTATTTTCAGATGCATACTTTTTTTTCTTTCTCTGGCTACCTTTGTGTTCGAGGGATCCCCATTGTATAGTTATGTAAACTTATGTCATGATTTCGGTATACTACCTACACATTTACATCTCCAAACTGCATGCATAAAATCCTTGCTGTAGATATGGAAGCAATACAGAAAGACAATCATAACCGAAAGTTTGTGTACTGCTTGTAAGTAAAGATTCAACTTTGGGAAATGTTTATGGCTCCTTTCTCTGTTTAAGAAAAGATGGGCATTGTGCCAAACCATTCTGTACAGGAAATGTAGCCGCAATGAATTGATCCCATTATCGAGCAGCCTTTCTCAATCTGTTTGTACTCTAAAGAAACCGGTAAAATAATTTTCAGGTAACCCTAATGAAGCAATTCAATGGTGATGCCACTCTTGCAGATAGCTGAAAAAGCTGTTGGTGTCAAACTGCTTTCTCTTTCATGTGGCGCTGAGAAAATGCAGGCTCCATCAATTTACAGATCCGTGTTCCCCCCCGAAATGTTTTTCACCTGGGTGAAG
Organism: Pyxicephalus adspersus; assembly: GCF_032062135.1. NCBI lineage: Eukaryota > Metazoa > Chordata > Amphibia > Anura > Pyxicephalidae > Pyxicephalus > Pyxicephalus adspersus. Next base: position 100,111,304 of record NC_092863.1, on the reverse strand, counting down.
AGAAGTAGGTCGGTGGTTAAATTTTGTGCTCCTAGTTGTTTGCCATAGGGATTCAGTAACCCAGGGGTGTCAAACTCAAATACACAGAGGGACAAAATTTAAAACTTAGAAAAAGTCGCGGACCAAACTTGAAGTTTATTGAAAAAATTGAGGAAGTTTTTTCTTCTCATTAGATTTAAAACCTTTTATTATAGAAACAGAGGTTTTGCTTAACCTTCATCAATCTGAAACAAGCCTATAATAGAAAAATAGCACCAATGGTACATTTCCCTGCATTTTTAAAACGGTCCAATGTGGGTCCGCACATAGGCAGAGAGGCCGCTGGTCTATAGACGCCAGTGATGCCGGCAATTGTAGTAGCGGCGCTATTTCAATGCAGCGGAGGGCCAGCTGCTATTCATATTTAGAAATCCTTTGGGGGCCAAAAAATTTCTTTAGGGGGCCAAATTTCACACCCCTGCAGTAACCACTCTAATCCTCTCAGCTTTCTACCACCCCTATACTATATATTTTTTCATACATATTTTTCTTTTTGCTCAACTGTACAGTTCCGCTGTATTGAGTCAACTCTTCAGTAACCACACAAAATCATACGGGTGGTGCGCCCGGCTAAAAGGGCTTGGGGAGAAAAGTAGATGTTAACTAACCACAGATCAAGGCAGCCCCAGCAATCTCTGGAGAACCCCCAGTGTTCCTTGGGCCCATGGATGAGAATGTCTAGTATACAGCGCCAACAATCCTTTCTTGCTTCTTCTAATATGAAGGCCTAATCTAATATAGAAGCTGCAGGGTGAGGTATTCCCATAGGACCTGGGTAGCCAGTGCCTGTAAAAATGTTTAGCAGCAGCTTTTTTCAGTCTTTTTCTCCTGTCAGTGTAAGAGCAATCTTCATTCCTTCCATAATAATGTCTGCTAGTTCATTGATTTGACTGGTTCTGAATTCTGCAATGATTTTTCTCTCTCTCTCGCCTCTAAATCTTCCATACACCATCTGGGTTTATGAGAAGTAGATGTTTTCTTGCCTGAAGATATATATAGAACTAGCCCTTCTTGTTCCATGTTTTTCTTTTGAACTCTAAACCAATTAAAACTTTTATTATAGAAATATGTAAAAGGTATTTAGAATGTTGAAGTGTTGTTGATCTGCTTATATTGTGCAGCCCTGTTACACAGTAGAGGCGGATAGATAATAAGCCTGGGTTTATTATTTATAACCACGAGGAGAAGAGATCCAAAATATGGGCTGCACATGAGCAAAATCAAGGGGCGGAGATAGGGAAGTGCAAAGTGTGCTGCTGCACAGGGTCCCAAGACCTTCCTCGTTCAGCAAGGGCCCCTACAGGCGCAGGGGGCTACTGTTGGCCCCCACCACTGCCTACATCTATCACCCATAGTCGAAATGTGTGGGAAGAGGAGCCTGTGCTCTGTGCATAGATTTTGCTAATTTGAAAAATTTTTAAACAATAAAGTGCAGGATGTCCTTTGGATCTCTGGCAATACCGGAGCTTTTAATAGGCTTTACACATGCTACAAGCCATGAAATGACCTTTAAGTGGTACTAGAATGGCTTTTGTGTAGCAGACACGGTATTGATCTCTGTTGGTGGCCATTGGGCTGGAATCTGCCTTTAAGTCTAAATATAAGCATGGTGCAAGAAGTCCGTTTCCACTGCTCATCTCCCTCTGCCCTTGCAGTAGCTAGTTTTACACTTGCTGTTATAATGCAGCTTTAAATAGCTTTTACCACATTTGTAGACATTTTGGCCCGGGCTTAACATCACATGCATTGAGAGGTATCGCGTCTCAAAATAGGAAACCAAGCAGATTAGCTAATTGAACCATGACCGCTGCAACGGCAATCTGCCCGTTAATGTTTTATAAAGGAAATGCTCCCTCTTGAGGCATTCTCCACCACACGGAGAATTTAATGTCCCTTTGGCTGTGAAGTTTCTGTATCTTCAGTGTATTTATTTCATGAAACCCAGTGCTGTAACCTTATGTCTCTTCTCGCATTCCCTCCATGCCTTAATGCAGTATCTGGTGCTCACAGCTGTCAATATACCAGGGCAGCCTGCTTATAATTATACCTTCCTCCAGCTGCCTGTAACGGCCTAAATGTACTTATGTTTAGCCGGACTTCACAAGGAGTACTTCAAGATTGTACTTGCATCCAAATATTGAATGCAGAATAATCCACCCCCCTATATAATTGTTCCTAAAGGAACCCTGTCATTGCAAAGCCAGCAATTGTTACCCTTTCCTGTAAATGTTAGATTTCTAGGAATTATAGGGTGGCTTCAAGGGACATTGTAATTTTATTGGAGACATTTCTGATTCAGAAACCCAATCTACAGTATTGCTATAAAGATATTGGTTATATATGATAACTTTTATTTCTGTTCCTATCTACGACCAATACCTGGTTCCCTGGCTGTCATTCTTATACTTCAGTGCTGACCCAGGATAAGTACTGGCATAAACCTGCAGCATTCTTCTTCCAAGCCTGGAATTAGGGGAAAAAAATAAAAGAATTTAACTTTATTATCTAAAAATATTTTTTTTTCCTTTATGGATAGTACTGAATTCATCATATTGCATCTCATCATCTGTTTCCCATTAGTGGGAGTTCACTTAATTTCCCGTTGAAAGGACAACATCGGAAGTGAGGAAATCTCTACAAAGTAAGATTTCCCCTCTCTTCCTGGTCTGGTGACGTAAAAAAAATCTCTCTCACTATGGCTGTGATTTATCAAAGTTGTCCAAAGGCTGGAGTGAATACACTTTCATCAGTGAAGCTGGGTGATCCAGCAAACCTGGAATGGATCTGGTGCAGGATTGAAAACATTTGCTAACAAATAGATAATGACTTTTAGGAAATCCATTCCAGGTTTGCTGGATCCCCCAGCTTCCCTGATGAAAGTGTATCCTCTCCAGCCTTGGAGAAC
>NC_092863.1:100098143-100107994 GCF_032062135.1 Pyxicephalus adspersus | reverse complement strand
GGGGGTCTGTTTGGATTTTATCCTCTGGCACCATAAACTTTTATATCTCATCTATACTTTACCATGTTCAAGTGAGCTTGCACTCATTCCTACTTCCTTTACAAGGGTCCCCTTCCCCATTTAACTCGGATACCTAACTTTCCAATGTTTTCCCACCTTTGCTGCTTAAAATATCTTTTCTTGGTACTGAAAAGTATGTGACCTCCTATGTGACCGCGGTAAGGTCCAGGAATTGCTAGATCTGAGTACAGTTACATGAGCAAGGGAGCTCATGATATTAGTGCCAGCTGTAGCGAGGGAATTATTACATTTACTTTATGCACCAAAATGTTATGTGTGCCTTGGAAAAACAGTTATTGCCCTGGAAAAGTAGCAATGACGACAGAGCAATCCCAATGGATCCACCGGTGAAAGGCTGCATGCAGTAAGCATGGGATAGGGGGGCAGATAGACCGGTTACCTTGCACATGGACTGAATACAAGAAGCTCCGGCGCAATAGATACGCTGCATGGTGGACAATTGTTACTGCACAATTGCAAAATTTATAAAGAACAATATTAATGTCTTTTGTATTAAGTCATTTTTACTTTTTAGTTTATCTTGGTAGCAAAGAGCGAGCAATGATTAAAGAATGTTATAGCTTAGTAAATTTTAACTTGGTCTAGGCTGAACCTTTCATTTTTCTGGATAGAGAAGGGTTTCTTTCTTGCCATAAGGGCCACTGTACTAGTAAATCCCCATATAAACGGTCTGATTTTTATTACAGCAACATGTTCATCTTCTGCTCTGTGGAAACGTGGGATTTGTTTTTAATGCAAGGATGTCAATTTTAATATTCGATTTTCCTGTAGCCTTGTTCACAGCATACAATACAATTGTATTTCACTGACTCAACCTGTCACTACATTTCTTCTCACTTACCGAGAGAAAAACCTGCATCTGTCTCCTAATGACTCATTTCCCTGGTGATTTTACTCATCTATTATTGCTGCATCAAGCAGTATTTGTGCGACTATGTGTAGGCGTGCCGCATGTTCGGGGTCTAAACCCTGATTACAAGCAGAGATATTCTGGTTTCCTGTCAGTAGAATTGCTTCCAACTAGAATGTTACGTGATCCTTCGGAAGCCCTGGTGCCCTAAGTTGTCTCACTAAACTTTGGCTTCTGGCACGTAAGTTGGAAAAATGATTTTTGTCCCTGAAGGTCAACCCAAAAAAAAAAAACTTAATTCTGATCAAGAAAAGCTCGGTCCAATTTACCTCAGCAAGAATCCTTCCTGATTACTATATTGCTTGTGTGCACATATGGGAGCTTTTTGCACTAGCATTAAAGCTCTCTAGGACATCATTCCCCTCCCTCCTCTAAGGCTACGTACACACGTCAGACGATTCTCATTCAATAATCGCCTCGGGGCTGATATCGGACGAGAATCTGGCGTTTACCGCCGTTCTGACGACCATCCTGGTGGAACCACAAACAATCGTAATGAAAGTGAAGGGGAGAGAGCACAGAGGGGTGCCGCTCCGTCGGTTTCCCCTCTCCATAGAGCAGAACAGAGCTGTATGTGCAACACTCGTCAATCTTGTAGTTGGAAAGGATTGTAAAAGATCCTTTCAAACAACAAATATCGCAACTGTGTACGTAGCCTATCCCTTCCCACTTCAATGTCCTAGCTCCGTAGTCTCTCACCCCTTATTGTTACTGTTTCTTTTTGTTTGTTTTAGCTGTTCCCTGCTCCCTGATGTCTCTTCTTTTCATCTTTGTCAGCTTTTGTCCCTTTTTGGCATTTGGCCCTTTGCTCTTTGGTCCTCCTGTTTCTAGTCCTCGGCTTTGGAGTTTAAACAGCAGAGGACAAATTTGTTTGCAATACAGCTCATTAAAAAGTGCTTTATGCCTCTTGAGAGGTGATTTAAAAAAAAAAAAAAAGCACTTGTCCTATGTATACCTGTGTTCATTTGATTAGTCTATGAATAATGCAAAGCAATTTAGAAGACAAAGTATTCCTTTTTTTTTTTTTGCATAGATATTCTAAAATTGTCTGGACATATTTGTTGGTACACCTAGAAAACTTCAAAATTAGTTTGCAATGTTTCATTCATTAATTCGTCAATGGAGAGAAATAGTCTGCTATTTGCTTTAAACGCAATGGTTCTATAGTAGCGAGTTGTCAGGGGATCAGTAAGGTGCAAGCAGAAGAAAAAAATGAAGACCCAGGAGAACTTAACCTGGAAATATAAAAGCCGAACCGCAATGTGTAAAAAATGCATATTGACAAGCCACAATGCTTATGGGAAAATATCCCTTAAAGAGATGAAACAAAACTGGAGCTTAATGGCAAATCACATCAGAACTACTTCCAGAGATGAAAGAGTAAACTTTTCATATAAAAGAACAACAAACCTAAAGTGAAATATTTAGGAGGCTTGTTTATGTTTTGGGATTGCTTTGCTTCGTCTGGCACAAAGTTAAATCTCTATCAAGGGGTTTTGGAGCAAAATGTATGGCCCGTTGTTCAAAAACGGCTTCCAAGTCGCCAGTCATGGATCTCCCAACATAATGGCCCAAAACACACAGCCCGGAATGGCTTGTTTGCTGTGATTGCCTCTAAAGGAGTGTGTGCAACCAAATATTAGGATTTTTCTCCAGACTTTGCCCAAGAAAGAAGCTAAGGAGCTGGACCAAGTCAAAGATTAAGGAGGCACCTCCAGAAATATGAGGTCTGTGTGAGGGAATGGGGGGGCCGAACTATGGAAATGATTCTTCCAGAAATTTCAAATTTTCCAAGTTATTTTTTGAAAACGAAAAACACTAAAAATTAGCTATTCAAATATTAATTTTTGTTTTATTTATTAATTTTGCAACAGGATGCTTTATAAGCAAAGCCCTAATGAGACCATGCTGCTTTATCTGTGGAAAGATAGCATTATTTTTTATATAACCATCCTATGAGGAAATATGAAGAGTAAAATACAGAAAAGAATAGATCCACAGAAAGAAGCAGGCAGATCATGGTTTAAACCAAGCTAGAACACATATTCCTGTCCATCAAGGAAAACATTTGTGAGAACTACAATGTGATTAATATTATTATTATTGCACAATATTTAGCGCCGACATATTACACAGCGCTGTACAAAGTCCATAGTCATGTGACTAACTGTCCCTCAATGGGGCTCACAATCTAATGTCCCTACCATAGTCATCTCATTAATACAGTCTCTAAGAACAATTTTTTTTTTAGGAGGAGGAACCAAATAAATTAACTGCATGTTTTTAGAATGTGGAAGGAAACTCACACAGACACGGGGAAAACCTTCAAACTCCATGCAGATCGTGTCCTGGCTGAAATTCAAACCTGGGACCCAGTGCTGCAAAGGCCGGAGTGCTAACCACTGCGCCTTCATGCAGAATGGAATTTTAACAAACTTTACAACGGATTTCTCCTTCTTCTGCAATTTTGACAGACATCTATCTCCTATATTGTGCAAACATTTTTCAGAAGCACTTAGGAGCACGATGAGATTTAGCAGCAGTGCCTATAGCAGAGGAATAGTCTAAGCTTCTATATGTTTGAGTCAGATATGCTAACTGCAAAGGAATGTAAATGCTTACTTTTGGATTCTGACGTTAGGTATTTGAATAGCATTTCTTATTAGTCAGTATAGCAGATCACGTGTGGGTATGTTTCACTAATGACTAATCGGTCCGGTACTGTTAGGGGTGGAGATGCCATACGTATAATAGGGTAGCTGGGATGCTAACCAATGCAGAAACGCATCAAATGTGTCTGAAGGCAGCTTGAAAGTTGGCACTAGGAAACCCCAGAAAGGTAGATTAGTATGTTTTGGTGATATTATGTTTTGTTGTATTTTTTATTTTTGTGTGTTCTTTCTTTAGATGTCAGTTACATTGTGAGATATCTGCAATTTATTCTGTGTATGTTCCTGGGAAATTTAAATTAGGAGAATCCAGGATGATGTGTGTTTGGTTGTCCTTAGGAACTCCTTTGATGGTTCTTGGTTCTGTCAGTGTCAACTCGTTTTGTAGATTCTGCATTCTACTAAACAAGACCAACATTTCTGAGTTTTTGCCTCAGCTGCTGACATTATTTTGTCAGTGTTTACCAAGAAATTTTTTTAAGCTGGTTGGGAAGAAGCTACAGGCGGGTGGTGGCCCCTGTATTGTGACCCAACTTATCAGTGACCACCTAAAAACAGCCAGGTAGTTACTGAAAAGTGCCTGGTGGTGCGTCGGTCTAAACGGGGCCGGGGATAACAGTGCAGTCAGTAAGGGACCTTTGCAGCCTTATGTAGCTGGTGGTCCCGGGATATGGCATTTATAAGGGTACACTTGCTTGTACATGAACCTAGCCTCCTCCCTAGGACAAAATAGTTTGATGTTCTCTTAAGAAATTTGGGGCAGCTTAATTCGGGCAATTTCTGTTTCCTCTTGTATCGTCTCATGGGTTTGTGATAATTACTTGACACTAATTTTTAAACCCAAATTTCTGATAAAATATATGTGTAGCTTAAGGCAAATGTGGCCGGGATTCCGAAGCTGTTTAATGGCGGATGAGGGGGGGATTGGCATATTTATCTTCAGGTTGAATAAATTGTATCGTTGGATAATGATTGTATAGTTCAGTCCCAGGATCTTTGCAAGCCTGTTGACTGGCGGAACAATCCAGCAACCAACAGTGACTGAAGCTTTTACTACCAGAACTGTGCAGTTAGTCAGCTGGCAATCAAATATTGCTCAGAAGCACATGGGGAGGATGAGGATATATAGCAGAAGGAATTATAGCAGTGGAATTTTCTAAGCTTTTATATGTTTGAGTCAGATATGCTAACTGTATAGGAATGTAAATGCATGAGCAGTTGACTGGTTTCCATCTATTGCTCCCTCACCACAATGGGGCTATACTATGCATTTACCCCAAATCTATCAACTGAGCATGTCCATTCCAGCACTCCACAATCTGTCAGAATAATTTTATCCAAAGGCTGTCTGTAACTGAATGTTGTTCTTCCACTTACCACCACTTAAAAAAAAATAAATAAAAAGAATTGCCTACTAGATCATTGAGGATTAACATGCTATCTGATGGCAACTTTATAGTTCCAGCCCCAGATCTTGGCTGCTGGATCGATAACATAAGTCAATAAGTGAATCCTTATTGAGATCTACAAGTGAGTGTCAAAAAGGAAATAATTTACAGTATTGTTTTTTCTCTTTGGATATCCCAAAATGTCCTGGGAATTTATTTACATGTTTTGTTTTTAGTTTTCTTATAACATAGAAATATGAAGTACAGTTATGTTATACAGTTAGGTTTTAAAGAAGTCTAATAAAAAAGCAACTCCAGCCTCTTGTCTAAGGTGCTTTGCATTGCAGTCAGACACCGCCGTTATCCCCTACAATGCAACACCGATCAATAGCACTGCATTGAATGCGGAGGGCCTTCCTCCTCGCATAGAGGAGTGTTTGTATTTTTGTAGGGGTTTGCATTTTTTTTTTCTTCCCTTTATTCCAGGCAAGGGCAGTTTGTTGTTGCTCTTGAAACTTACCTTTTATGATTTATTCATATTTTTTTTTCCTTCCCATTTTAGGTTCATGCCAGTTATTGCTGCTGTTTGGCAAACTGACAAGAGGTCTTCCATAGTCTTCTTTAGGTAAGATGTTGTTTTACTTGTCCCTGTTTATTTATTTTGCTTTTTTGAAACCTTTTATATTGTTTCCCAGCAGAATCCTTTAATTAGAAAAACATCAAGGCCCCAAAGTTCTGGTTTCATTGGCCTTTTAGGAAGCCCCCCTTTAGGTGAATGCATTGTATTCATGGTGGTCAGGCCTTGTGAGGTTCTCATGTGTGTGATACGTAAGGACGTCAGACTTTGCATGGAAAGCAATTTGTTTATTCTGCAGGTAAAGATTTGTGGGTTGACAATTTGTATTTTCGAGTCCAAGGCCGCAACCAGAAGCAAGGACGATTGTTCGATTATGTTGAACTTTTAATAAAAATCCTTATCCGATGGGAAAAGTACAACCTGTCCAGGCTTAATGTTTACAGCTTTCAGTAGCTCCTCCACTCTCATTGATCCCGAGGTGTGCTTTGATGAGAGGAGCGGTCTGCCCTTTTGTCACAATTAGGGCTCAGTTTGGTATCACCAATGAAAACAATGGAGGGGTGGGGGGGGGACATATAGCAAACTCTAGCAAACTTCTTTATTTTGAAGGCGATCGTGTTACTTTTGTGCATGTAGCTTTGATTTTTCTTTGTTTTTCTCTTACTGTTGATCGTGACCTTTATAGGGGTTTTTTAAAATAAATATTGAACATGGACTGACACCAATCATTCTGCATCCTCTTCACAGACCGCAGTGTTACACTTTTAAGTAAGCTGCCTGTAGTTTAGGGCCAGAGCTACAGTGCTATCAGATAAAACTTCAGCTGCTAAGAGTGTTACGTGTGTTACCAGGTAGACCCTCAGATACCGCGTGTGGTAAGGAGGATGCTACATAGACCTCCAGCTACAAGAAAAAAAAAAAAAAAAAGCACAGAAAAAAATAAGTTAAATTTGGCTTAGCCAATAATAAAACTAAAATGAATTGGGTTAACTATAAATTTGGTTTTGCAATTTGTCCCTGGAATTATGTCTCTGGTGCAAAGCATTTTTTTAAAAATACAAACACCAAATATTTATTAAAAGTGTACTTGGGGGGGGGCAGCTGACCTAATGATAGTGAAGGATTTACAAATGTTTATTAGGGTTCATATTTTTATATAACTTCTTTATTTTGAAGGCGATCGTGTTACTTTTGTGCATGTAGCTTTGATTTTTCTTTGTTTTTCTCTTACTGTTGATCGTGACCTTTATAGGGCTTTTTTAAAATAAATATTGAACATGGACTGACACCAATCATTCTGCATCCTCTTCACAGACTGCAGTGTTACACTTTTAAGTAAACTGCCTGTAGTTTAGGGCCAGAGCTACAGTGCTATCAGATAAAACTTCAGCTGCTAAGAGTGTTACATGTGTTACCAGGTAGACCCTCAGATACCGCGTGTGGTAAGGAGGATGCTACATAGACCTCCAGCTACAAGAAAAGAAAAAAATAAGTTAAATTTGGCTTAGCCAATAATAAAACTAAAATGAATTGGGTTAACTATAAATTTGGTTTTGCAATTTGTCCCTGGAATTTTGTCTCTGGTGCAAAGCATTTTTTTAAAAATACAAACACCAAATATTTATTAAAAGTGTACTTGGGGGGGGGCAGCTGACCTAATGATAGTGAAGCTCGCAACTTTTAATTCCTTTTATATTGTCAAAATAGTTATCTATTGTTTTATATGGTTATTTATTGTTATGTATTGGTATTTATACTTTTTTATTTGCTATAGTGTTACTGAAAAATTGCACCTTTTTGAAATAAGTTATCTTTTTTTTATGAAACGGAATTGTAGTTTTGTTTAAATGATTGTATGCGGCACCTACCCTCATGTAATCCTCTTTCAAGCATTCGATAATTGCTGTACACGTCCCAGAAATGATATGACCCATTGCTTGTGGTGAGATCCCAATGGAGTACTTCCATGTCCTGCAGAAATCTTCCAGTGGCAAGGTATCTAAGCATGGCGATCATCCTCTTCTCAGGTGTTACGGACTTTCTCATGAAGGTATCTTGTTTCTTCAGAGTTGGTCCCACTGCAGAAAGTTATTTCTGGAAACACACATCCGACATGCAAAGGTAATTTTTGTAGTCATCTGGGAATGTGAGGCGCAGTTCCCGTAGCAGATTCTCATGCGAAATGTTGTCTCGGTCCAACAACCAATCATAACACCAAACCCGCTGCTTCTTCTCAACTTTCCCATCATCTTCTTCTTCTTCACTTAGCAGATACATCACAGCAAGAGCTGCTTTCTTCTTCCTTGAGAGGATTTGGAAAGACATATTGCACAGAGAAACAAAATAGCAGTGTGCCGAATGTTTGTTCGGATGACCAATCTTTCGTAAACACGATCTTTTTATTACAAATTTTGGGCCTTTTAACCTGTACATCATTTCCTTGGTACACGTCACTTCCTGTATCGTTCAATATCTTTGAACGATCGTATCGTTAGTTGCATGTACAGAATCGGCATTATACAATCATTAACAGATATCGTTCATAATCGTTGATTGTTCATTTTTAAACAACATTTATTGAAGGTATGTACGTATCGAAAGGTCATGTAAATGAAAATGTAATGCTTTTTGCATGGAAATTTGGACAGAATTAGAACGCTGGGGAGGTTAATAAAGCTCACCAAGGCTGGAGAGGATACACTTTCATCAGTGAAGCTGGCTCATCCAGCAAACCTGGAATTGATTTCTTCAAGTTATTTGCTATCAAATTTTTTCAGTCCTAGACCAGATCCATTCCAGGTTTGCTGGATCACCCAGCCTCACTGATGAAAGTGTATTCTGCCCAGCCTTGGAGAGCTTTAATATATCGGGCCCTGTGTGTTTTGCCGGGCTTTCCTTCTATATCCCAGAACATACTGGTAGTTCAGTTGGTCTCCCCCCAAATTAAATTTGGACTGTTACTGACCTATGCCTGTGGTAGGGACACTTGGTTGATAGCTTCTCTTAGACTATGACATGGCTATGGACTCTGTATGCACTGAGGATTTCAGCCTTATCTAAAGGCATAAATATTTATTTTTCTGAACTACACACGCTGCACTTTTCACGTTTGCTCAACACACAGCTCAGTGTGCACACAACGAAGCCTCAGGAGAAGGAGGAAGATGTTGCAATCAATAAATATGCTTAAAGTGGTTTCAAGGCTGTGGTTTGAAAATATTCACCTGAGAGGTCAGGAAGTGCACTGGTCTTTTTGACCTTTTTCTGCACATACTACCAAAAAGTCATGGGAGTCCTGGGGAAGAGGCTATTATTTATTTTTATTATTATTATTAATAATAAACAGGATTTTTATAGGTCCAACATATTATACAGCACTATAGAGATGGCAAATGACAGATACAGACAGTGACACAGGAGGAGGCGATAACCCTCCCCCAAAGAGCTTACAGTCTAGGATGTTACACTACATTAGTCACAACTAAAGAAAGTTGGTGTATGTTAAAATGATGGGGGCCTGACCTATTTCTCTACATACAATCTGTGCCCGTACATATATTTACTCAGGCAGGTTTTTTGTGGAACAATGACTTGTCTATGAGCACTTTTTTTGCTGGGTTGAATTGGCTGCAGATGTAAGTATTTGACACATTTGCTACCAAAAAACTTGATCATAACCCCAAACTCTAGCACTAATAGTACAATCTATAATGTTACTAGTTAAATGTTAAATTAATACCAGTGAATAGGCACATGATTCTAATTTTGCACCCCTTATCTTCCAGTCTTGGCAAATAGGTAAATAAATAAACGTGTGCCTAATGGTTAAAAAAAAATGGGTCGGGGGTCTGCTGGCCTTTTGTTCCTGTGTGCCGGCTGACATCTGTATTCATGGTGGTCCACACAATTAAAACCCACCCTCACTTTAAATGATTATTTCATTGAGAAGTGTTCTTGTCTTCTGGGATTGTGGAGTGCTACTCATACAATTTCTTCATAGTTATGTCATCATTCATGTCCTCTTTGTCAAGCTTACAGCCCCTTTCAGTGGCTCCTCTGGCTGTGCAATCTGCTTTGTTTGCTTGCACATGGAAAACCTTTCTGTAGTGCCACCGGCATCCCCAGCTCACACCCAGACCTCATCAGCTTTGTGGATGCAGCCATGCTGGTTTCTGTGTGATGGTGAGGTAAGCTGTAGTATGGCTGCACAAAATAATGCTGCTACA
>NC_092863.1:100071767-100097010 GCF_032062135.1 Pyxicephalus adspersus | reverse complement strand
TTAGTTATTTTTAAGTCTGCCCTCCAGCCTTCCTTTTAGTTCCCTTCCAGTGCTGAACTGCTTGCTCTGATTTCACTGCACAACTTTTGCAGACAGAACCGTTCAGAACAAGTAATTTGGATATCTTCTATGGAATCACTCACTTGTTTCACGACGATTTGTAGCTCATTGATTGCGTTTGTTAAGCATTCCATGTCACCAACAACTTTTGTTTCACAATCCCCTCTATGGCTTGCATTGAATTGTTGTAGAGCCATTTGTGTGCAACAAATCAGCAAAACATTAACAATTATTACAGTAGCTACAAATCATCAATAAATGGCTGCTACTAAATCACTTGACTGACATGAGTGAATAATCTCCATTATGCCCATGTCACCATTTGTGACAGCTACAGAATTACTCTGCTTTGTGTATTTGTTGCTCAGAAGAAAATGGTTTGCAGTCATTAAAAGGGCTGCAAAATTTTTATTAGTTTGTATCTTAATCACCAAGGCTGTTTGATAATCATTCAGTCAAAACCCACAAATAATTTAACATATGTACAATATTGTACATTTCTGATCTTCTTGACAGAGCGTGTTAAGAATATCTGTCGGCTATAATCTTCTAATGGCACATGTGACATAATGTGTACAGTTGTTCGATATTTACCAGCAGGCCTCATCATTTTACAACCAATCGGGGGGAAAAAATCAGTTTTTAATCTTACCCATGTGTACCTGCCCAAAACAGACTTTGGCGCATTTAGTGATAGAATAGCCACCAATGTTCTATAACTTCTAATATTTTATTTTTTCTAAAAATTATTAAAAAAGAGGAGCAAAGCAAACATTTCCAAAATGGTTTGAAGGGCATACATAAGATAATTAGGGTTGATTGGGGATAACTAGAGATCATGTAAGATGCAATTGTTGCAATTTTTTTGTTTTTTAACAACCAGGCCAACAATTGCATTACCAAGCAAACATTTCTATTTTTATTTTCTAATAAAAAAAAAAAGGGAGAGCGAAGCAAACATGTCCGAAAAGGTTTGAATGGCTAATTGGGGATAACTAGAGATCTTGTATGATGCAATTGTTGCAATTTTTTTTTACAACCAGGCCAACAACTAGTTTAGTTATCCCCAATTAGCCATTCAAACGCTTTAGGAAATGTTTGCTCTGCTCCTTTCTTTTTAACAATTATTAGAAAATAAAAATAATAGAAATGATTGCTTGGTTAATGTTCTGTTTCCCAGATTATTATACTTTAATGTCCCAGAATGAATATGCGGAACAAGTGTTCAGCTAATTGCCTCACTTTTTATGCAATTAAAGAAGTAAATTGTCTTCCCTTCATTTCCTTGTCAGCCAAGGCATCCATGTTTGGTTCTCTTCCCGGGTTCACCATCTTTGGCAATCAGCACTGATATTCACCAAGAATGTAAACTGAGTTGTGTATAGGTAGCTCAGTGTACATTCTATAATGGTGTTTCTTAACCTTTTTAACATGAGAGAACCCTTTTAAATAACTTTCAAGTCTTAAGACCCCCCCCCTCACCAAAAAGATCATTGATGTTCTTTAATCTGCGGTGTGAGGTGCAAATTGCTCAGGGAACCCCCAGCAACCTCTGGAGGAACCATAGGGTTCCCAGGTTGAGAAACACTGCTATAGAGGATTGTGAACAAACAAGTTTATGTTACTGCAAATAAAGATCTTGCATGCTCACATTTTTCTATAATAAAGCAACTTTATACTAAGCTATGGTTGCACAACCATGTAAATGATTGGTGCATCCCTGATTATAGATTAAGGTTTATTTAGGTGGGCCCATTTGCACTGTTTGAAATGAACAAAATTTAAAGTTTTCTGAATGACACTTGCAAACTATTGTCAAGTATCTTTTTATAAGCAAATTGTTATCAGTGTATCCTTACATTACAGTTCTGTGCTGTAATAGTTCAGTCAGGACAGGTGCAGTCTTGTGTACAGTGTCCATTTATGCCTACAGTCTTGTAATCATGTTGCTTAGGTTAAAGCTAAATTTCACAAGCTTTAGAAACCTTCTAAGTACTTTGTACCCATATATTCGTCTGCATGTGATGTTAGGACAAAGGCGGGTATAACTCAGTTCACAATATTTCACATATACCTTACAGATGGTATCAGCATGGTTAGGGCCCGTTGGATATGACCTGTCAGCTTATCTGTTGTGACAAATCTTCCTGGTTTGTTCATCTTTGAGAAGCGTATCTTCTGTTCTCGATCAAAGAATGACACCAGTCAGAAGAATTCCCCATGGAAGGTGAAAGCCAGTTTAACATTTCAGACATCTCCATATAAAAACGATTCTATTCCCAGAAGTAATAGTGTAGCAAAATTATGGCGCAAAGGGAAAATGTTTTACTTTTTTTTTTTAACTCTTTAAAGCCTAAACAAGTTTCCAGCTCTTGTCCTTTGCTATTTTAGTTTGACAACTAATTGATGTGGCAAACATTTGCTCCTTGTAATTGTGCCTCCAAAAAGTTGGGAAAGTGTTTTTATTTTGTGGCACAGGGAGGGTTTGCCATTAACCTCATTGGCAAGTAACTTTGTGTGAAATTATTTTCAAAGTCTGTAGCCCCCACAGGTCTCCTTTCTAGCCCTCTAGTAAGTTGTAAGAAAAAGTATAACTCTTGGTCACTAAGTTTTCAAAAATAAATAAAATAATTTGTTATCTTGGTTAGATATTCAAAATTTATTTACATATTAGCACACATCTTCACCACTGAGGCTACATACATATGTCCAATAGTTGCTGTTAGAAAGGATCTTTTGCGATCCTCTCCAACGACAGAAGACTGACAGATGCATGAACAAGCGCTGTACATACAGCACCATTCTACTCTATCTAGGGGGGAGAACGACGGTGCAGCACCCCGCTGTATTCTCTCCCCTTCACTTCCGCCAGGATGAATCTATGATTGGCATTGCACGAGCTTGTTACATGCGCCAAATTTTGTGCGCTACTAGCCTTGAAATGATAATCGGACGAGAATCGTCTGGTGTGTGTGTGTGTGTATATACCCTAACAGGACTGATCTGTGCCCCAATCCAGTACTTCCATCTTCTTCCAGCGCTAAAGTTAAACAAAGTGGTCTGATACCCCATACCTTTACTCCCAAACACGCCTATAATTATCTGGGCAGCTTTATACTTTTTGACAAAATTGAAGGCACGTTTACTGTAGTATGCGGCGACTTTGGCTTCCTTGGAATAAACCTGTTTGACTTGTTTGCAGACATATCAACAGCTCGTTGCACAGTGGCTGCACGTGTCACAGATTAGTAATTAGGAAGTGCATAAGTGCTGTCCTGTGACTTAATAATTACCCTTGACAATTTTTTTTAATAGTTGGATAAGTGCACCCTCATTAAACAAAGTCTAATTGTCTGATATATACTCTCACCTCTTAGGCACGTTCTCAGTAGCTTGCACAGTCAGATCATTATGCTTTGTTGTATAATTAAGTCCGATCATTATGAACATCTTTTTAGTGCAGGCAGGTATGGAACCTGGAAGCATCACGTTGCTTCTCGCCATGCTGTTGGTTTTTCTCCTCTGTAGGAAGAACTGCACGTTCACCACAAATGTAAGCTGGATCGGGTTTGCCACTCCTGGAGGCATAGCAGCAGTTTGCTATGTGCCCAGGAGTGGTTAACAATTTGTTTTTGTCTAGTATACAATTGAATTGGTGAGAGAGTGCTATAAGTTAGCACCACATCCTTTGCAAATATTTACAATTCACAAAATACAACAAGGATCACAAAATACATTTGCATTTTAATAGTTTTAATATTATTATGTTGATTGGTGGGCACCTAAAAAATCCTGACAAAATCTAAAATTGAAATTGTACAAATTGTTTTTTTTTGTCTGAAAAGGGCCTGAAAGTGTATGCAAGGGTAAGACTAGGAAATCGGAAGCTACAAAGTGCATTTCCCTATTGTTTAGGATCTGCTGCAAGTAAAGACCATATTTAATTGCCCTAATCAGCCTTAAATAAAGTAAAAATAAACCCAGGAGATGCTCACCTGTCCCTGTTCCATCACAGGGCGCCCCCCATCCTCTTTCCTATTGCTATCACTGGCCATCTTAATTGGCCAGGCTAGGATAACGTAACGCCTTTGCAGGAGTATACTTATTGACAAAAACTGCAGGAGAAGCCGGGTTTACTATTATTATTATTATTATTATTATTATTATTATTATTATTGAACATATATACATACATTTATATAGCACCAACCAGTGCTGAACCCCGACATTTTTTTTTATAGGAGAGCTGGAATAAATAGGCAGGTGGTAACACCTGCATTGTGACCCAACTCTTCAGTAACCACCAAAAACAGCCGTGGGGTGCGCCCAGCTAAAACGGGCCGGGGAAGGACCCTGCCCCGAAGACATTCACCTAGGATACACATGCATTATACCTGAGCATCTACTTGGCAGCTTCGTAAACATTACCATGAACATTATTTATAGCTCTAAATATATTTTTTATTTATATTAATTTATTTTAAATATATTTTGCGTTAACTGAAGTTTGTCACTGTAAACATTGCTGATATTTTTTTACGTTTTCAGTATTTTTTTTGTATTTTATTGATAAGTTTTTTTATTTATTTATTTGGTACCTGGTAAAAAGAGGCTTCTTGCTTTTACAGTTTATTTTCTGTATTACATAGATGAATTTGGTTTATTTCATATAAATGGCCTTTATTCCATGTTGGTATTATTGGTCTGTGCAAACGACCATCGTCCTTATTACGGCATGCTTATTTAGGATAATTGCATCTTAATTGTATTGTTTGCCTGATTGCTTTATGTTGTCTTACGCCATGGCCTCAATGTCTTTAAAGCTGGCTTCTGTCGTGCTGGGGGATCTTCAGGAGCATCAAGGGATCTTCCAAGATTGCTGGAAAGGGGCACCGTGTGGGATAGAAACTGCATAGGCAATGTCCTGGAAGAAGCCATGAACTGTTTTGCTGAGATGCAGAGACAGACGGAGGAGAAATTCCGAATGTGGATAGAGAAACTAACACGACTAGACACTGATGAGGAAGGCAAACAGCTGGAACCTAGGGAACCTAAGCTTCACCTTGCCGGCCAGAGTTTTACACCAAGCAGTTCCTCTAGCACCTTTGTGGCTGCCCAAGATAGTCCCACCTTACCCCAGCAGGGTCTTGGCTCATACGTCAGCTACCAGAATGTTGACTCGCTAGAATTCCCAGAGTCCGCATTAAACAACAACAACTTCCCCGAAGCCTTTCCGGAGAATGGGAACATAGCCGACCAGGATATAAACCAATCTTAATCACAGTACAGCTTTGCTGGTCTTTGCTTTTACCACTTAAATTGCATCCGACCAGTACTCCTCCAGTCCTTTGATTTATAGAAAGAGCCGCTGATCACTACAAGGTCCCTTTACCAAAGCTTGGCCACATGCATATCTTCAGATAATGCCCAGAAATACTGTCCAATTGTCTGCTGCAGTTGCATGCCATATAGTCTGAAAGGGCCATATACCTAGGTAGACGATCAGTGATATGTACTGTTACAAGACTGCATTTTGAATCTAATACTGCATATGTAATATTTTGAAAGTTCACAAAATATGATCCAATCAAGTTTTGGATCCAAGGACTGATCCCTATAAAGTATTCATTCTCAGTATGCAAAGTAAATCTCCAGGAGACTAAGGAATTTCTGATACAAAAGTCTATGCATTGCTTCTTGTGTTTTCAGAAATTCCCATTGACTCTATATTGTGCCTGAATAAGCTGGTCCTATAAAAATCTAAGAAGGGTTCTCCAGGAAAGGGGAAAGCTTAAGTCAATTTTTTTTTTCCAAAAGTTGTTTTAGTTTTTTTCTTATGTAGATGTGAACTGCTGTGTTTTTGAATAGTCACCACTTGTTATATTTTTTTGCACTAGGCAAAGTATAAACTAAAGTCTAAAGTTTGATCATATGATATGGAAATGGCATAATTCTATACCCTTCTTCTATCTGAGTTTATGGATTTATTGGGTATGCACAGGTTTCCCAAACACCATGATGCACATGGTGGTTTTTGCTTAAAGTGCATGCAAATATTAATAAAAACATAATTCTGAGATTTAAATAATAATCTTGGTGGTTGGTTCTAGAAGTCCTATTCCCATTTAAAGCTTTCTCTAACTTCCTCCCAAGTTGTTTTAATTGGTTCGATTTCAAGATACAAACCTGACAGTCATTACCAGTCTTTGGATTTAGAGGATGAGGATAGTTACCCCAGCACCTCCCCTATGACCAGTTAGCCGGCCCCGACACAAATCATCTTTCTTTCCCGTGTCAGAGATTACCATTCAATAGAAAGTATAGCTTTTTCCTGGAGAACCTCCTTTTTGTATTGATGATTTTTTTTAATATCGGATATCTTTCATTTGTCCTTTTGTAACAGGCATTCTGTCTCATTTAAATGACCAATAAACCTAAAGCACAAGTTGCTTTGATTAAAAGATGATATGTAACATCACATTTGTGTTTAAAATATGAACTACCGGAAAGCAGAAGGCATATATGGGTATAATTTCACTTGCTTCCGGCTTGGTCTTTGCAGCCAGATAAGTGATCGGCACCATTGTCAGATGGAAAAGCCTCAACTTTCATTGCAGCAGCAATATCAAACGCTAATCAAGGGAGCAGCGGCATGCTGGTTAGGTCATCACTCTCTCCTTCTGATTGCTCATGTGCTCTGCAGCAAATGTTGATTGGCTCCTAGTTTTGGCCTATTACAGATCAGGGGAGTAGAACTTTTGACACCACTAGGTGGAAGTACACATAACCCAGTAGATGTTACTGGCAATAAACCAGAGTAGAAGAATACGTACGGACTGATCATGGTACAGAGAAGATTTTTTTTAATTTTATTTTTTTTTTAACGGGCGTCATCAGGCAGATAGGAGAGATCATTGCACAGGGGGCATGGCTGTCCCTTTCTGCAGTAATGACCTGTGTCTGATCATGGAACGTCACTTCTGCTTTAAGATTGTGCATTTTATCTGAAATTTAGGATTATACATTACATCCTGATTTTCTGTAATATGTATGTGTAGCAAATCAAAGCCGATCACCCCTGAAAATCATTTAACCTTGGGGATCGGAAATTCTGATCAAGGGTTTATTCACATATATCACTTTTGAAAGTGATATTCCTTGCTTGAGTTTTAACTTTTTTGGTCATTTAAAAGGGCAGTAAAAATAAGCACCTGTGATCTATTGTAAGTGCTCACGCAAAAATGAAAGGTATTTGGTTATGGAACGTCATCCTATTGAATAAAGGTCATAAGGGGAAAGATAAAGAAGGGCAGATGGTGCCTATTTTAAGGGCCTTATTAATGGAATATAATTATTACAATGGCAGAATGATTAGTTTTGGTTCAAAGCAAGCTGCAAGGAATTGGTTTTCTTTTAGGCTAGCGGGACTTAAGATCTAGAGAATTCACTTGAAGGTCCCAATACAAATATATTTTTCCTAGCATTTTCCTGTTTATAAGTTCCATTGAAAAATACTGTTCAAGTCCAACCTGTCCACAAAATTAACCCAATGTAAAACCAATAGGAAAATGCCACCCAAACGGTTTTCCCTGTTCCGTACATTCTCCAAATGAAGGCCAGGGAGCAAATAATGCTCATGTCCTAGGCACTCTTTTAAATATTTAGAAATGACCACTAGCAGGAACCCCACCACCAAACTGGGGGATACACAGACTAAATATTGAAGTGAGATTTTTTGTTTCCATGCATTGGACAAAAGTGTAGAAAGAATCACTTTTCATCTGCATATTAAAGACATAACTATTTTATTATGTCCCGAAATGTACAAAATCCTGAACTTTTGTTACATTTTTGGAAACGCCACCAAGGATGAGCGAAACTTAGACCACCATGTGTGTTCCTGGATGATCACCATTGTGGCCATTTCTCCCCAAAAGATAACCCCATATCACCCACTCTTCCCTTTTTCGTAGATCCAAAAACTTACATTTGTCTGCTGTAAATAGAGACGGTTGTACATCAATCTTTCATTAGATTGTCCATAGATAGTTACCAGGGATGTGAATTTCGGGCCTCCTAAACTCACAACTAGTAAAAAAAATAGTGCCAAGGGACAGGAGGCAATTTTATTGCCTGTTTCTTATGGAATACACTGGGAATATTTTTTTTATTATCTATTATTTTTTTGTATTATGTTTAGAGTAATAGAATTTTACATATTATGTTACATTATATAAATATTTAAAACCTTGGCCAGGTTTTTCTTAAAAAAAAAAAAAAAAAAAAAAAAAAAAATCTCCACCCCTGAAAATGAGTAGCGTTAGATTTTTTTTTTTTTTAGCTGGGGTAGTTATTGGTTTATTTAGTCAGAAGCCATGCATTTCATGCAAAAACCTCCTTTAGTAAAGGAAAAAATAAACCCGGAATTCTTTAAAAGGAATCTGTTCGGTATGAAATATGGATCTTGCCGGTGTGGACTTGGCTGTGTTCAGATTGCTCCCATTGAATGCTATTTGGTTCCAAAGGATTATGGGTCATCTATTGCCGTTGTAGCTCTTCTGCTGCTTATTAATGCTTGGAAAGTGTTCTAATAGGTAGCAAAGTGAGGATCTGGTTGGACCAATTAACACAAGTCGGCAAGGCACATATCTCTAAAATCATTACCTTAATAAAGAAATCGCTTTCTTGGGGATTGGGTCCTGAGTTACGTGACTAGACATTGCCCCCAAAGTTTCTACCAAAGGATTTTGTGAAACTCAAAGTTCATACACATCCAGCCAGTGCTCGGTTCTGCCTGAACTTAGAGGCTTCTCTTTGGCAGAGACTACGTTCATTGACATGGTTTTTATACAAAGGCGAGCCTGACCTTGGTATTGTCTGTTTCTTTAAAGTAAAACATTTATTCTGCTCAACTCCAAAGTTTATGGAGACCAAGACAGTATGTCTTCTTGTTTCTGCAGCCCTGTGCCGATTCAGGCATTATATGAAAGTACATCTAGCCGTGTGAGT
This sequence comes from Pyxicephalus adspersus, assembly GCF_032062135.1. Lineage (NCBI taxonomy): Eukaryota > Metazoa > Chordata > Amphibia > Anura > Pyxicephalidae > Pyxicephalus > Pyxicephalus adspersus. The sequence continues at coordinate 100,087,941 of NC_092863.1, read as the reverse complement.
AAAATGAGAACTCTCAGACTGTGTGATATAGTAGGTTTCCACCCAAAGGCTTTCTTCCAAGTCCTTTAGGCCACCATGTTGGAGCACTAATGAACATCCTCTTTCCCCAACCATTATAAAAACGGGTAGGAATCAGCCTGATTACAAGCTAATTTGTTAGTGGGCATTTTACCCGCAGATTAGGAGCGTACTAGATTTTGCTGATTCTAGCACCCCATGCAATTTCTGCAAACTCTGGATGTCTTTTTAATAAAAGTATAAACATATTTGTTGGTTCTTCCAAGGCATGGCTCTCTACATACCTTTACCTCCCGAGGAATGGGGCAGTAAAGATATTTGTATCTTCTCCTCTGAAGCATGGCTGGCCACAAACTTTTTGGCTTTTTTGAGTTCTGTTCCTGTGATATTCCTGCTTCGTGCAGACTGACATTTAGTTTGAAATTGGAAGGATATCTGAGGAAATACTCAGGTGTGTAGATAATTGTGCTACAGAAGACAACATAAATTTACTTTTTATTAAAAAAAACTTTAGGAGTCCAGATATCCTTCAAACCCGGCATTTAGCATACAGAGCAGAAAGCTTAAGATGGAACTTTGGCTCATTGGTCTTTGGATCGCTTAGGATACATCAGTCTTAAATGAGAACTTCTCTGTGTGTTTTCTTTATAAATAACCAATATTCTGGGGTCAAATAGATGAATAAAAGTAATTTAATTGGCTTCTATAAAAATAAAAGGGCTTGACTGTGATGTCTCTGTCCAATGGCTTGTCTTGTTGGCACGATTGGCTTTCTGTAGAGTCATTGGCTGCCTTGTTGACAACGGCTGCTGGTTTTTCCGTTAGGTTAGTAAGCTGCCTTGTCTGTGGGGCATTTTGGCCTTCCATAGAGGGGTAGGTAGCAATGTAGGCAATGCCTTTAGCTTTTAGTAAAGTAGTGGGATGCATCTTTGTCAGCAGTGAGCTGGCTTCTGCTAAATCGGTAATGCTGCCTTGCCGACAATGGAGTTGAATTCCAGGAACGTGGTATGTGATATTACAGCAATGGCATTACCATACCTAATGACTTCATTTATCATGCGGGCACACCAGGTGTTACTGTGGTCCAGTATAGACTATAAATTCATATGTGACTGTTACACAATAATAGAGGAAGGGTTGAAAGATAGTAATAAAAAAATAAAAAATTGGTCATTCTACAGAAGGAGCTTAATGCAGGCTGTTTTTAATCCGGGTCGTTCGAATGGTTTCTACACTACATACAGGTGGGGATCCACCTGCCCTCTGCTGCTGTATAAAAAGCTGCTTTACAGACCCCTGGCCTATTGTAGCATTTACCCCCTGAACTGCCAAAGGGCTCTAGACACATGGCGAGTTTTTACCGACTTTTGTTCTGGGTATAGAATGTGCAATGATGTACAATCACAATACTGAGTCTGCCTTTCCTATCAGGATGGACTGTTTATAATGCGATGAGACTGACCTTACCGAGCAGTATTCACTGTCATTTCCTGTGCTGCAAGGGATGAAACTATGCTCTATAAAGTGTTCATGTATTTTCAGTTGTGCTACCTTTGCAACAAACTCTGTAAAACTTAAAGCTGTAACTAGTGTAAGTTAGGATAAATAAATTGTGTTTATCATTTGTTGGTGTGGTTTGGTGATTAACAAGAATTTGTTTTTAATACTGTTTGTTGAAATGGAACTCGAGTCAAAAAGTTTTGGAGTGAGCAGAGAAGGGTTAGATCCTTTAACACGGCCCTACTCTACCTTTTGTAACATATGGGAACCCTTGAAATAACTTTCAGGTCTTAGGGAACACCTTCTTTATTGATTATTATATCCACAGATCATACGTGGTGGTCCGTGGGAAGAATGCCTCCCTTACAGATAGCCAAAAAGATCATTTGGGGGTCACGTAAACTGAGAGCCACAAACTGCTCAAAGAACCCCCAGCAACCTCTGGAGGAACCCTACGGTTTCACGGAACCCCCTGGTTGGGAAACACTGTTTTAATGTAGTCAAAAGGAAATGCGGAGAACAGTGGGCAAGCAGCACAAAACTGATTGATTGTAACTCTTCACTCTTACCTGCTCCATCCAAAACTTCCAGTCCTTTACATTGCACTTGGTATAAAATGGTGAGGTGAGTGCGGTGATAATCAGACCCTGACCTCTCCATTCTTATTCCATTTGTGATGCCAGCATGCACCTAAACCCAAAGGTTTAACAGTTTCAATACAATTACCTTAAATATGATCATCCGTTTATGGTCAAAGAATTTATATTTGCCAGTATACTTATGTCCATTCAAATTGAGCTTTTAAGTCCTCACATTACTGGTTTTAATGCTGAATGCATGTACAATACAATGACACCCGTAGATATAAATTAGAGTCTAATACAAGAATATGTTTGGTTGTAATGAATAGTAGGGTTTTGGTTCAACAATTAGTTGTTGTTGTCTGTATCCCATTGGAAAGATTTTGCTACTTTCCTAAAAAAAAAAAAAAAAAAAGCCTGCTTTGACAATTGTCACCTATTTAGATGTCCTAACTGGAAGATTTCCTGTACTCCTTTTTCTAAATGCTGGATTTCACATTATTCTTTGTGTCAGTCACCAGCATAAAACGGGTATCCATGTCCCCAGTAGGTACCCAGTTGAGCCACTCAAGAAAATAACATTTAGATAAACTTTAGGGGACATCACGCAGCAATGCCAATAATTTTTGGAAGTTCTCCTTTTAATATTCTGGTGGGAAGCATTTGTTATAGACTCTTGTTCATCATGTTCGTCACTCAAACCTTTATATCATGCATGTTCAAGTCAATCCTTTCCATTGTTTTATATATATGTGACAGTAAACCCCATCCTTTAAACTTTGTGGGTGAGTAAGGCTGCATACACATGTTTAATAATTGTTGTAGGAAATTATCTTTCACAAGCACTGTTCTGCTCTATGGTGAGGGAGGAGAACGATGGAACGGCATCCCGCTGCACTTTCTCCCCTTCACATCCATTACGTTCGTAGATCGGCCAGGACAGATCCATGAACAGTGAGTGGTGTACACGCCAGATTCTCGTCCAGTATCGGCCTTGAGGAGATTGTCGGACGAGAATCATCTGACGTGTGTACGTAGCCTAGGTTTTGACTGTTGGGTTCATTGGGCTCCTCCATCCCGGGAGAACCTAGGCTACATATTGAGAATTTATGTGAAATTTTCAAAAATGTGACGATATTACAACTCAACTCCATTTATTACAAGATAAGTCCATGTAACCTAGAGCAAAACTTAACCCTAAAACATAAAAACACATTGCAGCTTACTGGCCCTTGCAAGTGGTGCTGGCATTAGAGTACAATGAGCAGTTTTAGTGAGTACCGATGCGTACTATTTGATTTGGCTGTGACTTTGTATGGAGTTTATTAGCATCCTGTCTGCTCTGCTGGGGAGAGATATATCTAATTTATACCTAATACCATCTGGCTACAGCACTCCCCAGCTCAAAAAGAATTGGAAGAACACTGTGAGGGGACATCAAACTTTCACTGGATTACCAATTGAGAATACAAAAGAATAAAAACTTGGTAAGGAAAGTAAAATGCAGCCACCACCAGGCTTAGGAAGAAGGATGCAAACTTTTCCCAACCTGACCAAGTTTTGGGCTTTGTGGGGGGGGGGGGTTCAGGATTTTCCCCAATAAGATAAAGAAGCTGTCACACTCCTTGTTGTATAATATAGGTATGTCAACTTTATATCAGATTTACATTCTGCTTTTTATTTTGTTTATTAAGCCTTATGATACAGAGCTCAGTGTTTTCCCCCAGCTCTTTTTAGCTGACCCGGCACTTTTCAGTAACTACCCGGCTGTTTTTGGGTGATTATTGAAAGTTGGGTCACAACACTGGATACTTGGGACATATTACAAAGATGATGGAAAAACCTGCCCACAGCTTCTTCCCACCTAGCCTAAAAAAATCAGAGGGGAACACTGTGAGCTGTGTGGTGTAATTGTGATCCTATCAAATTACCTGGTTGATATCTAGGCACGAGTGGAGAAAATAATGCAGAAACTGATGATAAATTTATAAATGATTATTTTATATGATATTTGTATTCTATTCAATGTATTTCATATTTATCTTTTGTTGTAAAATATTGAGAATTGTTATGATTGTTTGCAGTGCCCGATACACTTGGGTGGTCCATGGAGGCTGCCAATGCATGCTAGCACTGTGACATTGTATAGAATCCTGTCTGCTGACCCTGTACATGTGTTTAAAAGAGATTTTATTAAGCTTTGCTGTTTGGGAGTGTGGAAGATACCAGAGTGCAGTTAACCCCTAAAGAAGATTTGGCGTAGAGCCCCCCTTTCCAAGTATTTCCTCTGGGTAGGTGATAAAAAGATCACTCTGCATGTATATACATTTCAGATACATATTTTTTTGCATGAATGTACATGTAGGAGTGGTACAATTTTGACTGGAGACAAGATCCTATTTTTTTTATAGTAGTAACATGCAGAGGAACTCATATAAGCAATGATTTTATCCATTTTGATTACTGCTCCAGAGCAATGAAGCCAAACTGCATGTAAAGTGTAACTCCTGAACCTGTAATTAAGAAACGGTTACACTTTTTGTAAATTGGACGCACAGAATAATGTGTGATAAGGAGATCATCCGCTTGTCAATATTGTACTTAACCCTCGTATCTTCTGCACTGATATAATGTTATATTATTGTTTTTGTTACTATACATCATAAATTCTGAGATCAATGGGTCACAGTCCTGCAGTGTGTAATAGGCGTTTCTCTCATAATATCATTTAATGATTGTTTTTGTCATTTACAGTCTGTGGCTGGGATATCTTCATTGTAGCTCTGCTGCTGACTGCGATATATCACAATATAAAGAGCTAAAAGGGACACATTGCAATCCTTTGAAGGGCCTACCAGTCAGGTGTGAGGAAATGGTGATTACATGATCGAGTTTAAGGTCAAGGTTCAAGTCCTCCTATTTCTAGTGCAAAGCATAAAACAATCACGAATTTTAAGAAAAATTTCACGCAACAAAAATTTTGTAAATTTGTTTTAGCGACATTTGTAATGGGAATTCGAGAAACTTTCTCCCCATTTAGAATGGCAGCATATACGTTAATATGGAGTTTAATAATTGAGTCGCCTTGCACCTAAGTTACACAGTTTGTTTTTTTAAGGTGAACCCTCTCTACAAAAAAGGCAAAAAAAATGTCCGTTTAGTTATAGAATGTCCTCCTACAGTGCCTAGGTGAGGGGTGAGTCCATCCTCCTTACAGCCAAATCTTGCACAAAGTAGAGTAGCTCAAATTTTGCAGAACGGTCATGCATGGTGTTAGTGTCTTGCAAAATTTAGGCAACTCTGCATTCCCCAAGAATGTAATTAATTATTAAGATGATGTCACTTCCTTCAGTATGGAGTTTGTGAAAATGGGAGTATGTTTTTTAACCTTTTCCATTTAGGGACTGGGACCTGAAGTGAAGGGTGCACTTTAAGTAAAAAATTGAGAAAAGCCCAGGTCTAGGCTAATCTTTTTAAACATTAAGTTATGCCCTAGTTTTTTTTTTACTTTCTTAGTTACCATAGGGTATCTGGTAAGAATTCTTCACAGACACAGCATTAAAAAACAGATACATAGGTTCTTACTCTTCCCCACGTTTGTGGAAGATGGTAAGGAAAGGGGGAATCCCTCCAGCGGGAGAACAGTGATACCCTGACAGAGGTTCTGCCATTATCCGTTCCAAAACTGTTTAGGGAAAAAGTAACTGGGAAAATGACTGGAGTTTGACTTTATGCTCCTGTGTATTGTATTTTCTTGTACTATACACTAAAGTATTTTTTTATTTTTCATACTCATAACAGGTTGCAGCCATGATACTTGATTAGCAAAGCATTCTAGAGTTTCTAATAGGAAATCTTAAAACTTGCAAGCATCCCGTGTATATTCGACAAAGCCGACAGTCCTATCTCCGCTAATAGACAACAAGGAGCCATGTCCTTGATGGTAAAGTCAGCTCTTGTTGTAATCCAATTTATTGGGCACTGTAGAAATTGATAGCGGCACACGAATGACCAAAGCCTTGGGCAGCATGAGTGTAGATTTTGTTTTAGGCTAGTTACACACCTTATATGATTCTCGTCCGATAATCGGCTGGTATTGGATGACAATCTGACTTGTATAGCGCTCGTTTGACGTCGTGGCAGGGCCACGAATGATCGTAACGCAAGTGACAGGGGGAGAGCACAGCAGGGTGCCGCTTTGTCATTCTTCCCTCGCCATGGAACAGAACAGCGCTGTACATACAACACTCGTTCAGTCTTTTTTCATTGGGAAGTATCGTGAAAGATCCTTTCCAAGGACAATTATTGAACGTGTGTACCCAGCCTTTCAGCTCGTTTGAAAATGACTGCCGTACTATTATTGTCGGACCGTGACCCTGAGTTCAGAGTTTGAATGCTTTGATAATGTGTTAACATCATGTTATGTATTGCACTAATATTTCATGTCACACTTTATTTTGGTATGTGCTTCATGTTTTATTGTGTCAGTGTACTGGGATGCCGTCTATTTTATGTTTTGTCCTCCTTAAATGATTTCATAATTTTTAGGGTGTTATGATGCATGGTACATTAAGGGAAATTATGAGAGGTTCCTCCTCTACCTTCCATTGTTCCGGTCCAATCTCACAGTTAAAAGATAAATGGTTGGTCAAAGAATGTTTTTCCTTCCAGATTGTTTTCTGGTTGGAGTTAGTTGAAGTTGTACGACCATGCTGTGATATTTTACACAGTCACATATTTAAGCATAATAGGACTGTGAATGGGCAATGATGACATGGAAAGGAAAGTAACCCACAGATACTAAACAAAACAACTTTTTGTGATGATATGGATAGTTTATAAGTTTCTTGGCCTAGTTCGTCTTTAGTATATATGGCTGTTTTCCTAGCGGTCTCTGTTATCGCTAAATCTAATTATCAATTTAATAAAGCACCAGCTTTTTCTGCACTACACATAATTACTCTGGCTTAGTTCATCCTTACTGGGAGATTTCATTTTCCTTTCCTTGTATCTGAAGTTTTTCCACATATGGTGTACTGATGTTAGAAGCAAACCTAAAGTAAAATTATGCTTTAAAGACTGCTGGTCTATGGGCCCACTCCTGTTTAAAATCCATCAGCCATTGTGGGCAGAGTTTTGGTTCCCAGCCATGTTTCCCTGTTCTCTGCAGCTCTGCAATTGGTTGTTTAGAAGAGGAAGGGCTGGGGATTTGCAGTTGAAGTAGTCCTAAGGGAGGTAACTTGATTGGATTCTTTATTTTAAATCAAAACCTGTGTTGAACCCAGGAAGTTTTTTTTAAGCTGGGTGGGATAAAATTGTAGGTTGGCGGCAGCCCCTGCATTGTGACCCAACTCATCAGCAACCACCCTAAAACAGCCAGGTGGTTACTGAAAAGTGCCGGGTGGTGCGCCCAGCTAAAAAGGCCTCGGGAGAACACTGAAAACTTTTATATTCAATTAAAACACTCCATGATAAAACCCCTTTTTAATAGGGTTATTCGTTTGAATTACTAGCACTAGGTCCAGGAATGCACATTCTTGTCTTAACTTTAGACTAATTAGTCAATTTTCTTGCACTCCCCTTCCCTCACATGGCTAAGTACAGCTTAGGGCTGCAGAAGAGGGAGATTGCTCACATCACAGGACTGACTATACTCCATTCGGTCTAAAGAGATCAGCACACGTCATAGGTGATCACATTTAATCCTATACAAGTCTAAATTTTAAGTCATGTGCACCTTTTGTAATATCACAGTTGTCATATGTGTCTCATGTATCTTTCTTTTGTTGCTGATAAATATAAATGAAGTGATAGATCTGAGTCCTGACCACACGTAGACTGACATTATTTTTTCTCTTTTGTTTTATTTGCAGATGGACCACCAGTCGTGACCCATTATGACATCTCTGATACAAACTCTGACCCGGAAGTGTTGAGCGTAGACAACATGCTGGCAGCCACGGTTGTCAAGGAACATAATTCGGTGTCCAAGCCGGAGCCACCGCCATCATGGCGCACAAGAGGCTTACTTGAAGAACTGAACGCAGACTCTGGTACTTGTTAAGGCCTGCGTATTATTAGGATTAATACACGTTGGCAAGTTATTTCCAAAAGGCTGATAACATGCTTTTTTTTTCCCCCCCACCATAGCACTGGAAGTAATTAGTAATAATGGAAAGTGTGTTTTAAACTTTAGTGGCGGTATTGTCATGCGGTCAGTAATTCTGCCATTCACAAATCTGTGTTGGGTTGCCCTGGCCAAGCTGTGGCAGCTGATTGGTTTAGCAATAGGATAACTTTATCCCTAGTTATTTTTTTGGCTATCTAGTCCCATGCCATGGCCACCTATAAAATTTGTGTGATTATCGTTTTTTTCTGATTTTTCTGTGTTCTGGAGCCATAGTGGACCCATTTGCTAGCCATCACCGGATGAATCGTTAGCCGTCCCCGGAAGAATCGTCATGCTACAGTGAGTTTCTCACTTTGCAACGGCCACCAATTGGAGGAGACGCACTGAATCAATGATCTGTTCCATGTTCTCTCCAGCCTCTATTATTTAGAAACACTCGTCCTTTATCTTGGGGACACACAAGTCTTAAGTGTACCTTTCACAAAGCACAGCTGCTTGAAATTGATAAGTCAGAACCCTTGAGTACCTTTGCAAAAACATGGCGACCCAACCTTACTCTACTTTTGAATTGAAGCCACATAACCTGATAAATGACCAATGCAGAGTTGTGAGAGGCAGCAAGAAATGGGCCCTCAACTTTTAGGTCTTATAATGCCCATTAAGGTATCTGGCTTTAGAATTTATAGGCTCAGTTTAGCTTGCTGTACATAGTGACAGGTTCACTTTAAAGCTGAACTTTGGAATAACAAAATATTGTCTGATTACACGAGGCATGTTAGGAATTTGGAGGTGCCAGGTTTATTTTTTTCTAGAACTCTGCAGTAATTTAGTGTAGAAGTTTGTCTCTTGTTGCAAAGACCTAGTACTGCTACAATTTTTGAGTGGGGTCCCTTGTCTTTTATCTGCCCCTTTCTGTAGTTTTAAAGCAGGCATTTTGTAGCCAATGTTTCTCAGCCTTTTGAAAATGGTGGGGGAACCCTTGAAATAACTTTCTGATTTTGGGAAACTCCTTATTTTATTACTTTATCCCCTAGATCAGTGGTCGCCAACCTTTTCAGTCCCGCGGGCCACTAAAATTACCAGCTCCTGACCGCACATGCGGGGAGAGCCGCGTGAGAAACCTCCCCCGTAGTGACCTCATCATGACATAACCCCTCCCACTTCCCATCACAGATCTGACCCTGCGATGGGAGAGTGGGCAGCTTGTGTCCAGGGACACAGCCCACCCACTTCACTGAGCCTGTGATTTGTACAGGGGAGGTGGTCCGCGGCTCTGGGCGGTGCGCCCCGCCATCTGGGTCTCTTTTTCTGACCCCACGCTGGGGGGCTCCAGACACATAGATTAAAAATTTCACTACCTTTTATAGCTTTTTCCCAAATGCGATATTCTTCCCTAAAATTAAATTCTATGAACTTGAAATTCACTTTGGAGACCTCTAATAAAAGTCGACCTTCTCTTAGAGATTGCATACCAGTACGTGGAAAACAGAGGCCGCTATAGGGAGGCACGAAGTGTGTAAAAGGGCCCCGGACCCTTCTCAGCCAACAGGGAACCCCACAGGTCCGCTTGGCAAGGAAAGCCCACTTCTGGGCAGTAGTACTGCTTTGCAATGAAGCTGTACAGATTCCACCTTAAGGCTCTGTCATTAGTATGGGGAACATTGCATGTTCTCCCATTAGGCGCTGTGCTTCCCTGCATCTGTTTCTGTACATATTTATTAATATTATAATTGTTTCCCAAATGTTTTTTTGCATATAAAGCTTTATTTCTAATATTTACAAGTTTGGCATTGATGCTGGTGCCATAAATCATATCTAAATGCTTGAAACAAAGTTACCCAAGCCCTTTAAAGTTGTAACCCCATATCATTTACAACAAACTTTTTTATGCTCTAGTTAAAACTCTTTTAAAACAATATTTTATAATCCAGTTTACATTCTCCAGTTTGATGTCACCAGCCCCAGCACACCTGAAGTGGCAGAATATAGTAGGCCTCTGACTATTACATAAAGGATCTTATGTAGAGCCTGACAGGGAGGGGCAAAGGAGCTGGGCCTTCACTAAGAATTAAACACTCCCACAAGAGGAGGGCCCTGAAATGGGATGGTCCTGTGTTTCTAAAAAAGACACTCCCTCCAGTAAATTCAAGATAAAAAATAAGGTAAAAAAGGAATTAAAATATTCTGTACTTTTACCTATCATTTTGACATTTCTGTTTTTTAATTTACACCCATTTAGAATTCTCTTAAATGTCCACAAAATGTAAATGTTATGTGGTGACTGATACCACAGAAATATTTCTGTATGTCTTATGTACAGAGCTTGCCTGCAGTTTTCCTTTTCTTTTTGTAATTGTACTTTCCAGTTCTTCCCTTAGTACTGGGATTCTGCACCAAGGAAGGGATAAGAATATTATTTGAGTCAGTTTCAGCAAAACCCCAGCAGACATTTTTGGCCTCTGTAGCTGCAGATATTGTGGAATAATTTACCTGCAGAAGGTGCTTTTGTTTCATATCGGTGGCATTGCTTTCCAGCTTCCCCTGTCCAGCAGTGAGTTGGCAGATTGCCCGTCTTCCAATCTCTATTGTAAACACGAGAAGGTGCACAGAGTGCCAAGACCTCACTGCTGTGAAGTTTGAGGATTAATTATTCCACAATGCCTGAAGCTTCCAGGTCAGTGAGGTGAAGATTAATATATTTTATTTATTTGAGCATTTGCTATAAATACAACTGATCGTTTGAGTGACAGGTTCTCGTTATCGGTCTTATACTCCCAGAAATGTGTTTTATAAAAAATTTTCTTTGGGACATTCACGTTTTATGTTTGTAAATTTCCATGTTAGTGGTCTGTTACTTTATTCTAATACTGCATATCTGTAAATTTATTACAATATGATCTGTTACCTTTACTAAAGCTAACTCGCCATGCTGTTCCTGGACACCACTGAGGTGTTTAGGGAAGGGACCGGCTCCTGAATTTGGGGACCGAGCAGACTTGTCAGAGGTTGTGCTCAGACATCAGGAATCATCCTTAGCAGAGGTAACACTCCATATTGACATCTTTTAGGAGCTGCTGAGACAAGTACCATTGTTTTTTCATTAAAGTGCAGTTTTAATTTAAATCAGAAATTGTCATCTTAATATTTCGAATCGGAATATTGTGCAGTTTGAGACAAATTTGATGAAAGCACTACTACTTTTGTAACTGCCCCCTATTAATGTTAATAAATAGTATTACACTGGTTTAAAATGTGTCCCTGGCCAAGTGTTCAGTTTGTCTTGTGTGAAATATATATATACAGTGGTACCTTGGTACAAGTCCTTAATCTATTCCAGATCCTTGGATTTATACTAAACAAACATAAGAAATAAAAGGAAAATTATATTTATAAATATTTTAAATAAAATATATATTTACATTTTCAGTTCAAAAAAAGTTATGCTATTTTTTTGGGGGGGTGGGGAAAAGTTTTGGGTAAAGTGGCGGAGGACTAAAACACTTGCCAGGTTTGTACTGCTATCTAGGGCTCTAACAAATGTTTCTGCAGATGAGGATTTGTTTTATTTTTGTGTTGCTTTTGGAGAGCTCCCTTCACTTTCAAAGGTTAAGCCTTTTTTTTTTTTTTTAGTAGGATAACCGCTAAGGTTGAACAAAACCCGTAATTATTCCCCTATCCCCATTCCATCACAGGACCCCACCATCTTCTTTGCTTCGTAAAGACGTTGTTTGGCCGTCTTCATTGGCTTTATTGGGATGATCCAATGCCCACACCGAAAGCCGCATTTGCCAGGTTTCCTTGGCAACAAATACTGAGCTGCTCATGTGCAGCTCAGCAAAATTTGACAGCTGGGTGGCAATCGGGCAGGTAAGAACCGTTATTGTAGAAGGGAAATCGCCTGTCCCTTTCTGCACAAAACCACCTAACTATCGCACTTTAGTTCACTTTATAAACCTGATGGGGGTTCTATTGTATAACAACTTTGTGTATGATGGTGCTTTAAAGTTGAAAAAAAAAATACTGGGGTGAATGCTGGATACATTAATGTATTCTGGTACCAAGATACCAAACCTTAATGAGGGTTGAGTCTGTGGTCCTTGTGTTTCTAATTTTGTTTTTCCTTGTCATGAGGCCTTTAGTGTAAGATTCATCCTTTTCTGGATCATGGATCTGCCATGAAGGATCGATGAATGACGTTATTATTATTATTATTACACAGTATTTATATAGCGCCATCATATTACGCAGCGCTGTATAAAGTCCATAGTCGTGTCACTGTCTCTCAAAGGAACTCACAATCTAATGTCCCTACTATAGTCATATGTCATTGTAGTCTAAGGTCAATTTAGGGGGAAGCTACCTAACTCCATGTTTTTGGGATGTGGGAGGAAACAGGAGTACTCACGCAGACATGGGGAGAACCTGCAAACTCCATGCAGATAGAGTCCTGGCTGGGATTCGAACCTAGGACCTACCGCTGCAAAGGCCGGAGTGCTAACCCCTGAGCCACCGAGCTGCCGGTGACGTTTTACACATGTCCAATTCACGGCCAGTACGACTATTCATGTGTGGGGTCATAATTATCTGACGTGTGTACGTGGCCTTAGTCACTGTGTAATTTATAGGTTTTGTTAGCGTATCTAAACAAACTGCTTTATACAGACCATTAGATCAACAAAACAATCTAAAAAATCCTGAAGAAGACCTATCAGGGCTGGGGTAATAAATAAGGGAAAAAAATACTTCAAAAATCCATGGAGAACCCATAAAGATAAACAGTTAATATATGTGTAGCTGCCGTCAGTCTTATCTCTGGTTCCCGGTCCTACATTTCCATTTCACCTTCCTTTGCGTAGAGCAATCGGTCACTCAAACGGCCTCTATTGAGTTGGTGCATGCTTTCAATGGCTCCCAATTGGTCTGCCCTGCCCATGGTCATCTATTTAATTTGACCATTTATTAAATTAGTCTTATATGAAATGTGTTTACAGGGAATATGACATCCCAGCAAGTGAATACACCATTTTAGACGCGTGGTTGGGTGTTTTTGAAATTGAATTCAATTTTGAAGTTGCACTCATCCCAAAAAAAAACAGAAAATGTGACTGATGAACAGAAAACTGTGCCTGCAAATGTGACTGATCTCCAAAACTCTGCTGAGAACAACCACAGGTGAAACTGGTCAGGACTTTGGGCAGGCTGGGTTGAAGCAATACCTGGGCAGTGATATATGATCATAGTGGAGGCTAACCCTTTATTAGATATGCCCATAAATACAACAATAGCTAACAATTGCTGGTCTATACCCAAACACGTGTCCAGTGCCATATGGTGTCGGGGCCTTTACCTCCACTTTGTGCTCACCAGCACAATGTCATTATAGCCGTCCTATACAAGGAACAACAAACTCATTTCTATCTGTTGATTCCTCATTGCTTGGACTAGCAAGATGTCCTCCTGCACTTTTGACTTGCAGTGTATTCATAAACTTACAAACTATGTCTTAAACCAAGAAAAGTGGCACAAGTGAAAGCAAGGGAGTATTTTCTGTAATTCTAAATAGCCACAGAATAGCCAGTATAAAGTAGCCCTCGTTCTCTTAAACTGCGCTACAATAAACAGACCTGGCCAACATCTTTATAGTCAGTGCAGCATTTTCAGAATTAGTTATATTATCTAGATCTTTAGATATTTAAATATTTTTAGTTAAATATTTATTTCAGAAAAAAATCTTTTGGAACTGAGATGTTTGCCATATAATTAGCATACTTGCAGCATATAGCACGTACCTATCTCTTTCTGTGCTAGCCTCCATCAATATTGGATGTATGATCCTGGCATTGCTGCATCCCCTTAATTCTGCTGTCAATCTGCCCAGGTCCCACGGTGATCCTTGGGTGGCCACTGATGGTGCAAGTTTTACAAACTTAAAAAGACAACAAGAACAGGGGGGACATTTTGTGGTGTGTGTGTGTATGTCCTTTTATTTTTATTTTTTTGCCAAAAACCCGTAATTACTTGTGACTTTTTGTTTCTCCTAGCCCTACTTATCTTTGTCTCAAACTATCTGTATAAAACACACAATTTCCCCTATTTTCGTTAGAGACACTTCTAGGGAATACGAGTCTGTAAAGTAGGCTTCAACTTACAGGCATGGTGCAAGGAGCTGCAAAGCTGTGTATTTGGGCACCCCCCACTTTATATTTGCCCAGGGTGCCATTTAGTCTGTCACCATGATTATTCATAGTACAATGATGGGAGAATGTATTTCTTACCGTTTATTTTGTCCTTTGCTGGAATTCTTGCATTTAGAAGCTTAACTTTTTCCTCTTTGTACATCAAAGGAGCATTCTACTCACACTGGGGGTCAAAGTCCATCACACTTCCAGCTGACTTAGCCTTGGTGTTCCTAAAGGTTTATCACACCATCACTATTTTTTTTTTATTTTTTTTTTTTAAACATGAGTATTTTTCTATAGTTTTGCTTAAAGTGAAGACAAAGTAAATATATAATTTGACCTAATATTGCAGTGTTTACAAAAACATGTTTCTTGGTTGTTCTTTCTCATTTTTTATATTGCAACAAATGCAGAGGGTTGTAGATTAGACAGTAGGGACAAAGAATGTGTCATTACAAAGACTTTTAAAAATTGGATTGTCCAACCTCAGAAGGTCTGCACCTCCACAATGGCAAGTGCCTTTTTGCATTCTCTCTCTATATATCTCTCCTCCCTATTCCTTTTTTATGCCAACCTAATTTTTTGGATTTTCCTGAAGCTGGATATGAAATGAGCAAACATTGGCTGCCTCCATACTTTTTTTGAGCTAATAACACAATTACTGTATGCATGCCTAATATAAAAAATGTGCATTCTTTTTAATTGCTTGCCTTATTTTTTTTAATCTTTCCTAACGCAGTAATGAGGAAAAAAATCCAATGTTTTTGTAGGTTTAGCAGGTTTTAAAGTGAATTAAAATCTAACCTCAGGTATAAATCAATGCACAACAGATTCCACTGTTTTTATTTATTGAACAAAAAGTCAAAAAGCTTAGTACACCCCAAGATTTTGTAGAGCCACCTTTAGCAGCCATGACTTGGTGTCATCATTTTCTCCATGACAATCAGTCTCCCACCTAGTGGAGATATTTTGTCCCAATCCTCTCCACAACATTGCTTCAGGACGTTGAGCTTCATTTGTTTGTGCATAATTCTTATGTTCCTTGACCAAATTTCAGCCAAGCTTTAGCAAACAGATGGCCTAAGTCATGTGACTCCAAATCAAGCCCAAATCAATCACCCCTTCACCGCCATGCTTAACAGTTGGTATGAGGCATTTTGCTGATGTGCAATCTATGATTTTTGCAAATTGTGTTGTTCATTATGGCCAAATATCTCTGCCTTGGTCCCTCCTGTCCATAGGACATTGTTCCAAAAGTCTTGTGGTTTGTTCAGATGTAACATTGCAAACTTTAGCTGTGCTTCCATGTTCTTTTTAGACTGAGGCTTTCTACTGACAGCCCTTCTATAAACAAAAAACATATTTGTTCAGCTTTTTTCTAATTGTACGTTCAGAAACTTTAACATGCAACATGCTAACTAAGGCCTGTAGAGACTGAGATGGATATTTCCCTGAGCCTTTCAGTGAATTTGCTCGTGAAAATTGGCAATTGTTTTCCACTTCTGAATAACCTGACTGTTTGTAAATGGCCTTATAACCCTTTGCAGATTGATTGGCAGCAACTATTGCTTCTCTAAGATCATTGCTGATGTCTTTCCTCTCTGGCATTGTGTTAACACACGCCTGAATGTTCCAGACCACAACTTTTACTTTTACTTTTATAGCGCTCACATTTGCTAATCATATTTTTTTGTGTGCATTTGATTAGCAGCTCCTGACCACTAATTACCCTTTTAATTCCTTTGTAGAAGAGTATACTTGTGTAA